>NC_051245.2:90806323-90881323 GCF_015237465.2 Chelonia mydas
AGAATGTGGCTGGGGTGTAACAAGCAAGCTGCTGGAATCCGAGTGCTGAGCCAAAGCTGTTTACCCCACAGACACTCCGTGCATATTGTATGCTGGCTGGGAGCAGCCAGAGAGGGAGCTACAGCAACAGATCATTTTAAGGCACTCTGGGTTACAGGGTAAGTGGTGACATAACCTCTCCCTGGTCTGGGTTTAACTTCAAAACATGACTAGGGAATTACTACTACTTATATCACAGGAGCACCTACAGCCCCCAACACATTGCCTGTGCCAACACATTGCAAGAGACTGTTCCTGCCCCAAGGAGCTTATTATCTAGATCAGTGGTTTTCAATCTTTTTACCATTGTGCTGCATATGCAGCTCTCTGCGTTGTGTGAGCTGAATCCACAGAGAGAGAGAGAATATATATACACACACACTACCTGTATGGCCCTGAGGATGTCACATGGGCTGCAGTTATGTGCTGACTGGGCTGCACGCAGCCTGCAGGCCGCAAGTTGAAAACCACTGATCTAAATAGATGTAAGCGGGGGAATAGTCCCGCTATTGTGGGGAACTTTCCTGGCTTCTGCACTACCCCAGTGAAGTGGGCTAGCAAAAGGATCTGAGTCCTCGCTCCCACTTCCTTTACCCAGTGGTCTCCCTGCCCTTGAGGACTCCCCTTCCACTCTCCTGTCTGGCAGAGTCCTCGTAACCCCAACAAGGCTGGGCCCAGGATTCCTGGGGGGCTCGACCCCCAACCCTGCTGTGGTCACCTAGGACAGGGGCTAGGGTTTCCCTACTCCAGGGTACTCTCTCTGCACTGGGCACTCTGACCCACTGACCATTACATACAAGTTAAAGCAAATGCAAGTTATTTAATCAACAATTAATTTTAAAAAGAATAAGGAAAAACGGGAAAGGTTAAAGGAAACACATCAACCTGCTCTATGGCAGGGAACATCACAAACAGTGTCTCTGGAATGTCAGGGCAGTTCACAGTCTGTTCCTTGTAAGTCCCAGGCCTCCTTCTCAGGCCCTGGCTGTGCTGCAGGGATGCTGTGGGCTGGACACTTGGCTCTGGTGGTGGCCACATGCTCTCAGGCTCTAAGTGGTAGGACCCTTTTTCCCAGTGTTGTCCCCGCCCTGTCAGGGTTACGATCCAAACCTGGCCTGCAGAGCCTCTTGGCTGAGGTGTCTTTCTGTGCTGGGCCCGCTGCCCAGGGTCCCCCTCGCCCTCCCCAGCTGCTCACCGCACCCAGCTCCGGACTGCTCCAGCCCCAGCTGCACTACTGTCTCTGCATTGCTGCTCTGTCTCCAGCTCCCTGGGCTGCTTCTCTGGCCCCTCTGCCTCTGGTTGCCACAGCTCGGCTCCCAGGACAGGTTCGCTCTGCAGGCTGCCCCCGTGACTCTGCTCCCAGCACTGACCTGCCCCGTGGGCTGCCCCTCTGGCCCTGGCCGCCACCGCTCTCCTCCCAGGGCAAGCCTGCTCTCTCTGGGCTGTGCCTCTGGCTTTGGGGCTGCAGCTCTGCTCCCAGGACAGGGTCTGCTCTCTCTGGATCTGGCACAGCTCTGCTCCCCAGCTCAGCTTGGGCCCCTGCTTTCTCCTTAGCTCGGCCCCACTCTGTCTGACCCAGGCAATTCCAGCTCACATGGAGGATGGGACCCCCCCTGGCCTCCTGACTCCCTGATTAGCCTGCCCACCTGGTCATTCAGGCTGACCTGGAGCATTGGCCTCTCCCCTGGGGGCTGTCAGTCTCAGGGTCCTGATTCCCCATAGACCCTTCCCCCTTTATAGTACTGGGAGCTAGCAACTAAAACACCCCCACTGAATGTTAGTAAGGGGGCAACAGTCCCCTTACATTGATAAGAGGTACAGGGAGGTGAAGTGAGTTGCCCACGGTCACACAGCAGGTCAGTAGTAGAGCTAGGAACTGAGCTCTAGTTTCCTGAGGCCTCATTAAGTGCCCTGCCAACTGAACTGGGCTGTGACAGAACTCTCATGTGATTCTTGTCTTCCCAATCTCCTCCCACAGGTTTTCCACAGGAGAGGGTAATCTAGGCCCAGGAGTGGGTTCTCACTTAGCTCAGTCTAGTTGCCCTATAACTAATCTGTGTGAGAATCGGGAGGGAAGGAGGTCACAGCTTCAGTTTTTTTATCTCTGAAATTAATTTAAACAATAAGACACTCCTTGGCATGGAATGTGTTTGGGCACTGTCATATCTCAGCTGCATTATGAACCCTGAGGCAGAGAAGTGTTTCTACGCTTCTGCTTCTTAGTAACAAATTAGTTCCGTGATTTGAGAGATTTGGGCAGTTTATAAGTGATCTTGAGTCTGTGCTACTTGGAGCACAATAAAATAAAATTGATGATTTTGTGCTGGACCGAGAGAGCACTATCTATTATGTCCAGCAGTTAATACTTAAAGTGACACTAATTTTCCTTAGCCAGGAGCTGCCCCAGTTGGCTTAAAGAATGTAATGTGGGTATAAAACACTTCAGCCTTCAAAAGGGCAACTCTTCCTTTTGGAAAATAAAAACTATTAATACTAATAGCATTTCAGTAAACAACTGAGAAATGATGAAACCTATTTAAAAGAATCAATCAAAAGGTAACCTGACATAAGAATGAATCAGTTTACTGAACTAATTTCCCATGTTTCAAAACAAATGATATTTCCTGAAAACCAATGCTTGCTTTATATTAAAAGCATTCGTTGATTAAGCCTTGCAGGTAAGTAATGTCGTCTTATATCCATTTTGTGAGTGGGTAAACATGAAATGAGTGACTTACTGAAATTTACCCAGGAAGTCAAAGGTGGAGGTAGGAACAGAACCCAGGAGTCCTGATGCCTAGTCCTTGTTCTCATCATTTTTCTGTGCACCCTTTTAGGGGTATCAATAGTACATTATTTTCAGTTTTCTATTATCACTCATAACAATGCAATATAATAGATCTTTGGCACATAGCCAACTTCTTTCTTCTTTCATATCAGTCAGCCTTTGGCTTGGAAATACCAGGCATGTGCACATTACAGTGTTGCCATGATTATCCAATTTTACATGAAATCTACAGAGTATTTCACTTTTAACCATTGAAGAGCTGGCTATAAACAACTCTAGTTCATTTAGTACCTCGAAAAGTCACTAAGTGAATTTAGTGATTAACGATAATCGATTATGTCTTGTTGGCTTATTTGTCACAGTTGAGTTGTGCTGATGTAAGCCCAGCTGTGCTTACTTAGCTCCTGCGATTTAGAAAACAATATTTAAAGATATACTCATAATGAAATGAGCCCTTTTTTGTTATGCAGCCTGCTGGGCTTTTTGTTATGAGCCCAGCCATGAGAATGTGATTTTTTTTTTGGTTTGGGTGTTCCCTTAATTGCAAAGAAATTTACTTTAAAATTAGATTTAAAAATAGTAGGTATATAACCAATTACTCCTGTTTTACTCACAATTGGCAACAGAGACATTATACTCTGTCGCATCACACGATGTTAGTGCACCTAGTTAATATTTTTATTAGTTTATAGAGTACAAAGCACAAAATTTTAATGATATACAAATGACAATGCCTATGCCTCAAGGAGCTTAAAGAAACAGAATCAGGTCTTGTCCCTTTCTAAGGCTGCTTTCCACTATTCTGACAGCACAATGCAACTTTAAAGTCATCTTAAATGGCTACCTGGGAATTCTAGCTGTATGCTCCACCCTCATAACCCTTGGTGGAGGGAGCATGACCATAGCAGGGGGCATGGCCAGCATTCTAAAACATCTGGGAATCCCTAACTGCCAGAGTACTGTGGTGTAAAGCCACTTTGGCCCTCCCTCCCCTAACTATGTCAGGCACTGATGGAACTCTGTCTGGATCTTACCCAAGAAATACTTTGCATCATGTGTACACTTGTTTTATTGATCTATTTTAGAAGTGGTTTTTATGCTGGTGCAGAGTTGTCATAAGACAGCACTGTACTCTGAGTACAAACTGAGATCCATGCTACACCTTGCAAGAGGGAATGGGCTCTCCATATCTACTGGTGATTTTTTGTGTGTGTGTGATGTAGACCCCCTGAGAATGGTACCAAGACCAGCTACTCATGTCATGTAACCCACTAAATAGCTATCACCCAGCTCGTAAAAATTTTGAATCTGTAACTATTAACGTAAATTGGATTTGAATCAGTCAATTGAAGGTGAAAGGCCCCATGTGTTACTGATCACCTGAATCATCTGTTATTGCTAAAGTAAACTTTGGCAAATCTTCCATTATTTCAAAAATAAAACCCCAAACCCACATTCTAACAACAAACATGCATATTCCTCTTGTCCCTGCCCTCCCCCACTTTTTTCTGATTTTAAATAATCATTCGTCATTACCACAAATTGATTTTAAGATAGAGTTAGAAGGGGGGTTCCAAAGAGGATGGAGCCAGCTGTTCTCAATGGTGGCAGATGACAGAACAAGGAGCACTGGTCTCAAGTTGCAGTGGGGGAAGTCTAGGTTGGATATTAGGAAACACTATTTCACTAGAAGGGTGGTGAAGCACTGGAATGGGTTACCTAGGGAGGTGGTGGAATCTCCATCCTTAGAGGTTTTTAAGGCCCAGCTTGACAAAGCTCTGGCTGGGATGATTTAGTTAGTGTTGGTCCTGCTTTGAGCAGGGGGTTCGATGAGATGACCTCCTGAGGTCTCTTCCAACCCAAATCTTCTATTATTCTATACCACACATTGATTTTAAGATCGAGTGAAAGGTGGCGATGGGCAATTATTGGAATATCTGCTATCTACAGTAAGTCAGTGACCCACCATGTTTAAATGATAATGACAGATATGAGGACTGCTGGAGGGGTAAGTCATAAGTTAGAATCATAGAATATCAGGGTTGGAAGGGACCCTCAGGAGGTCATCTAGTCCAACCCCCTGCTCAAAGCAGCAACTAAATCCCCAACTAAATCATCCCAGCCAGGGCTTTGTCAAGCCTGACCTTAAAAATATCTAAGGAAGGAGATTCCACCACCTCCCTAGGTAACGCATTCCAGTGTTTCACCACCCTCCTAGTGAAAAAGTTTTTCCTAATATCCAACCTAAACCTCCCCCACTGCAACTTGAGACCATTACTCCTTGTTCTGTCATCAGCTACCACTGAGAACAGCCTAGATCCATCCTCTTTGGAACCCCCTTTCAGGTAGTTGAAAGCAGCTATCAAATCCCCCCTCATTCTTCTCTTCCGCAGACTAAACAATCCCAGTTCCCTCAGCCTCTCCTCATAAGTCATGTGTTCCAGTCCCCTAATCATTTTTGTTGCCCTCTGCTGGACTCTTTCCAATTTTTCCACATCCTTCTTGTAGTGTGGGGCCCAAAACTGGACACAGTACTCCAGATGAGGCCTCATCAATGTCGAATAGAGGGGAACGATCACGTCCCTCGATCTGCTGGCAATGCCCCTACGTATACATCCCAAAATGTGATAGGCCTTCTTGGCAATAAGGGCACACCGTTGACTCATATCCAGCTTCTCGTCCACTATAACACCTAGGTCCTTTTCTGCAGAACTGCTGCTGAGCCATTCGGTCCCTAGTCTGTAGCGGTGCATGGGATTCTTCCTTCCTAAGTGCAGGACTCTGCAATTGTCTTTGTTGAACCTCATCAGATTTCTTTTGGCCCAATCCTCTAATTTGTCTAGGGCCCTCTGTATCCTATCCCTACCCTCCAGTGTATCTACCTCTCCTCCCAGTTTAGTGTCATCTGCAAACTTGCTGAGCGTGCAATCCACACCATCCTCCAGATAATTAATGAAGATATTGAACTAAACCGGCCCGAGGACCGACCCTTGGGGCACTCCACTAGATACCGGCTGCCAACTAGACATGGAGCCATTGATCACTACCCGTTGAGCCCAACAATCTAGCCAACTTTCTGTCCACCTTAAAGTCCATTCGTCCAGCCCATACTTCTTTAACTTGCTGGCAAGAATACTGTGGGAGACCGTGTCAAAAGCTTTGCTAAAGTCAAGGAACAACATGTCCACCACTTTCCCGTCATCCACAGAGCCAGTCATCTCATCATAGAAGGCAATTAGATTAGTCAGGCATGACTTGCCCTTGGTGAATCCATGCTGACTGTTCCTGATCACTTTCCTCTCCTCTAAGTGCTTCAGAATTGATTCCTTAAGGACCTGCTCCATGATTTTTCCAGGGACTGAGGTGAGGCTGACTGGCCTGTAGTTCCCAGGATCCTCCTTCTTCCCTTTTTAAAAGATGGGCACTACATTAGCCTTTTTCCAGTCGTCCGGGACTTCCCCGGATCTCCATGAGTTTTCAAAGATAATGGCCGATGGCTCTGCAGTCACATTCACCAACTCCTTTAGCACTCTTGGATGCAGCGAATCCGGCCCCATGGACTTGTGCTCATCCAGCTTTTCTAAATAGTCCCGAACCACTTCTTTCTCCACAGAGGGCTGGTCACCTCCTCCCCATGCTGTGCTGCCCAGTGCAGTAGTCTGGGAGCTGACCTTGTTCGTGAAGACAGAGGCAAAAAAAGCATTGAGCACATTAGCTTTTTCCACATCCTCTGTCACTAGGTTGCCTCCCTCATTCAGTAAGGGGCCCACACTTTCCTTGACTTTCTTCTTGTTGCTAACATACCTGAAGCAACCCTTCTTGTTACTCTTAACATCTCTTGCTAGCTGCAACTCCAGGTGTGATTTGGCCTTCCTAATTTCACTCCTGCATCCTTGAGCAATATTTTTATACTCTTCCCTGGTCATTTGTCCAATCTTCCACTTCTTGTAAGCTTCTTTTTTGTGTTCAAGATCAGCAAGGATTTCACTGTTAAGCCAAGCTGGTCGCCTGCCATATTTACTGTTCTTTCTACAAATCGTGGTGGTTTGTCCCTGTAACCTCAATAAGGATTCTTTAAAATACAGCCAGCTCTCTTGGACTCCTTTGGCCCTCATGCTATTCTCCCAGGGGATCCTGCCCATCAGTTCCCCGAGGGAGTCAAAGTCTGCTTTTCTGAAGTCCAGGGTCTGTATTCTGCTGCTCTCCTTTCTTCCCTGTGTCAGGATCCTGAACTCGACCATCTCATAGTCACTGCCTCCCAGGTTCCCATTCACTTTAGCTTCCCCTACTAATTCTTCCCGGTTTGTGAACAGCAGGTCAAGAAGAGCTCTGCCCCTAGTTGGTTCCTCCAGCACTTGCACCAGAAAATTGTCCCCTACCCTTTCCAAAAACATCCAAAAAAGTTCAGCTAGCTTTGTGGGTGCTATTCAGTGTTTGGTGGTTTTCAAGTCATAGGTGCACTCCTAGCATGTCTAGTGACTGCAGTTAGGAGAAAAGAGAGTGGTGCTTGCAAGGGAGATCTGGAGTGCATGGTATGGTGATACTAGTAGTTTATGCTGTACCATATATACTGTACTTAATGCTGTCAGAATGCAATGAGATCGACAAGCACTGGTCCTGAGTAAATCAGCCAGTGGTAAAACCCACACTGACTCTAATGGGATGGAGATTTGGCTCACAGTCTTAGATATCCAAGTAGCATTGTTTTCTGACGTTTCTGGGTATATTTGCATTCTGTGCTGCTTTCATCCTAAATTTGAGACCTGCAGAAATAGAGTATAAATCTCCTCCCCCCTCCACCGCAGAACACACTCTGAATGATTAAACTGATCTTGCAATATGCAAATGTGTGCATATTATCAATCTGAGCTCTAATTTTTACATTTGATAGAATCTGCACTCTGACTTGTGACTGCTAATGTGACCTGACCATATCACCGAGAGTCCTCTTTATAATGAATTGAACCTTGATTTCAGTTAGGTGTTTTATGTATTCATGTTATGATAACCTGCTGAGCTAGCAGGTTGTATAAGTGCAGAGTGCAGCTCTCCAAGAATCATTACAAGGCAAATATTTTTTTCCTCTATAGGAACAGATAGGGGAGATTTTCTATGTGAAAGTGATTTCTCATACATTCCAGTTGAAATCAGGAAACTTTTAACCTAAGATTAAGAATCTGACTGATAATGATGACCATTATTTTAGCTTCCTTTTTGAATCAGGGTCAAGCCATTCAGGGTCAAATGCATAAAGGTTAGTAGCAATTGGACATCTAATATAATGAATGCCAGTGAAAATGAGGTCAGATCCGAGGCTAAAATAGGGAAAGAACAAGCTAAAAATTACTTAGACAAGTTAGATGTCTTCAAGCAACCAGGGCATGATGAAATACATCCTAGAATACTCAAGGAGTTGAACCATTAGCGATATCTGAGACCATTAGTGATTTATCTTCAAAAAGTCATGGAAGATGGGAGAGATTCCAGAGGACTGTGCCCATCTATAAAAAGGGAAATAAGGACAACCCAGGGAATTACAAACCAGTCAGCTTCACTTCAGCACCTGGAAAGATAATATAGCAAATAATTAAGCAATCAATTTGCAAACACCTAGAAGATAATAAGGTGATAAGTAACAGCCAGCATGGATTTGTCAAGAACAAATTATGTCAAAACAACCTAGTAGCTTTCTTTGACAGGGTAACAAGCCTTGTGGATAGGGGGGAAGTGGTAGATATGGTATATCTTGAGTTTAGTAAGGCTTTTATACTGGCTCACATGACCGTTTCATAAACAAATTAGGGAAATACAACCTAGATGGAGCTACTATAAGATGAATGCATAACTGGTTGGAAAACCATTCTCCGAGAGTAATCATCAGTGGTTCATAGTCAAGTTGAAAGGGCATATCAAGTGGGTTCCCACAGGAATCAGTTCTGGGTCTGGTTCTGTTCATTATCTTCATCAATGAGTTAGATAATGGGAGAGAGAGAGTAAACTTATAAAGTTTGCAAATGATACCAAGCTGGGAGGGATTGCAAGGGCTTTGGAGGATAGGATTAAAATTCAAAATTATCTGGAGAAAGGATCTGAAGTAAACAGGATGAAATTCAAAAAGGACAAAGTATCCTACTTAGGAAGGAACAATCAGTTGCACGCCAACAAAATGGGAAATGACTGCCTAGGAAGGAGAACTGGAGAAAGGGATCTGGGGGTCATAGTGGAGCACAAGCTAAATATGAGTCAACAGTGTAACATTGTTGCTTAAAAAAAGCGAACATCATTCTGGGATATACTATCAGGATTGTTGTAAGCAAGACACAAGAAGTAATTCTTCTGCTCTACTCCATGCTGATTAGGCTTCAACTGGAGGATTGTAGTCCGTTCTGGGTGCCACATTTCAGGAAAGATGTGGACAAATTGGAGAAAGTCCAGAGAAGAGCAACAAAAATGATTAAAGGTTTAGAAAACATGACCTATGAGGGAAGATTGAAGAAATTGGGTTTGTTTAAGTCTGGAGAAGAGAAGACTGAGAAGGGACATCACAGTTTTCAAGTACATAAAAGGTTACTACAAGGAGGGAGGAAAAAATGTTCTCCTTAACTTCTGAGAATAGGACAAGAAGTAATGGGCTTAAATTGCAGCAAGGGCAGTTTAGGTTGGACATTAGGAAGAACTTCCTGTCAGGGTTGTCGTCATCCTAGCATATGCGCCACATGTCTCAGGTGGCTCGTGACCAGGATTCATCACTGAATTTGGTCCACTGGTTGGATTATTAGCTTGCCTGGGATGGGTACTGATGGGGAGTGCAATGTGAATGCTAATCCATGCCCCCTTGTCAGGGAATTGGAATAAATTGCCCAGGGAGGTTGTGGAATCTCCATCATTGGAGATTTTTAGGAGCAGGTTAGACAAACACCTGTCAGGGATGGTCTAGATAATATTTAGTCCTGCCATGAGTGCAGGGGACTGGACTAGATGCCCTCTCAAGCTCTCTTCCAGTGCTACAATTCTATAATTCCTAGTATATTTTTCTTGGCATCCAGACGTCCAACAAATATGGTCAGTCTATGTCACAGAGCTCCCCTTTCTTCAATGAAAATCTTTTAAAATTATGCAGTAGGTTCCCCAACCCCCTTCTTTTTGTGGCTTCAAATAAAACCAAAAATCTTGCACTCTTGAACTACCTCTAGGGTCAAATGCATAATGTAACAGCTTACCTCCTGTTTGATTTCCAGCCCTAGACCCTCTGGGGATATATCTTTATTGTTACGGCATTGCCTTGTAGCACTACAGGCTAACAGATCAATTCAGCCTTCAAAGCATCCTATCACTTGTCGATATGAAATTCTAGCAATTACTGAAGTAGGATGGCTGCAAAGCAGCTGAAAAACATTCCCTATTGATTGGCTCATTGCTCCAGAGTATGATGAACTTGTTTAAGAAAAATTGATCTGACACATTGATTTTTTTTATCAAGGAACCTTATGAATGCAATTTAAGTCACAATATGTTTTGCCCTGCAGATTTTTTTCCCCAGGAGAATTTAGTGTAACAAAGGGGAAAAACAGAAGTATGGAGAATTATTCTGAAAACTTTTCTCAAGTTTTTGGGTTACTTTGGAATTTCCCCCTGTCCCACCCTCTCCTTTTAATTGTTTTTGCTCCAGTAATGCATAGTGCACAGGAAATGGTTAGTTTCATTATCCACGCTGCCCCCAAATACATATTACAATGCTGCCTCCTTCACTGACTGATAAGCTGCAGCCTCCATACTCTTGCTACTGTTATAAATTATTTGTATTGCAGTAGAGCCTTAGGAGGCCATATATGGATCAGTACGTCATTGTGCTAGAAGATGCACAAGGTATTGTTCATACTCAGATTATGGTTCAAGCAGTAAACAATTCAGATAGATATTGCAGAGTATGCAGTTTTATTACATTGGATGAAATCTGGCACTTCAGGGGTGGCTAGGTGTGTTTGCACATATTTTGTTTGGACTACAAAACTAGGTGTGAAATAAACATGGACAGAATTGAAATACTGCCCCTATCCAACAAAACACTTGCAAGAAGGATGCATATTGCTCTTTTGATGCCACAAACCCATTCCCAAAAGTTGTGTGTTCAGGGAATGGCATGGCTAGGTGTGGCATCAAAACAGAATGGCAATACTGCCATGCAGTGTGAAAGGATGTGGTATTGCAAATGCCCCCGTCCATGGAGTCTTCTAACCACCCACATTTATAAGCACCTGAAGTTTCTGAGTCTGTTTGACCCATTTGTGTCCTAAATCTCTTCATTTGGGATCTATTCACATCTTGATATATAAGCATAATTCTCCCCTTGATGTGTATTAATGGAACTTGTGTGCCCCTACAGGGCTGGCCCACAACATTGTGGCACCTGAGGCGGGGAGCTTAAATGACGCCCTGATGCCCCCTTGCTTTGGCCAAAACTTTGAAAGGTCTCAATTCTGCCTTCTTCCTGTTCTACTCCTCTCATGGTACTGCTCTGCTACCTACCCCAATAAAGGAGAACTAACAACTTAAAATGCCTTGTTCAAAAATTTTAAGTAACACTTAACTTTCAAATGTCTGAATGGCAAATGTAACTTTTCTTGTCTGCATAGTAAACACTGGCATTTTTATCTGTTTGAATAATAAAAGTGGTGCTTTCCATGCCTTCTTGGTTGCAAAGATTTGAACTGCTTCCTGCTGAAGGTCCACAGTCTGGGCCAGCTCATGCTCTGTTGATATGGTTGCAAGGCCGACCAGCCTCTCCTGTGTCATTGGGGAGAGTAGATGTGTTTTTATTAACGTGAGCTTGGAGAAGCTGCATTCTCCACTGGCAACTGTTACAGGAAACATTAGAAGTATGCGCAGAGCAACAAAAGCATTTGGAAAGAGGGTGGTCATCTTATTTGGGCACATATATTCCAGAACAGCCTTTGGAGTTGATCCTGCTGAAATGCATCTTGAAAGGGCTTTCAGTTCATCACCTAAATCACTCGCATCAATATCACGCATGTCATCATGTGTCAACACTGTCTCTAGTGCCCTGCATTGCTGGTGTAGGTCTTCTTCAGGCATAGTGAGGAGTTTTGAAATATCATACAACATCCCAAATATACTGCTGTGTTCCTTGAGCTGCATGAACCGTTCAACTGACTGTATTGCACAGTCTAGCACCTGGTTAAAGGATTCAACTTTGAATTGTTGTTTGGGGTCTCTTATGGGATTATCCCGTGCCTCGTAATCAAAATTTCATATTTTTCGGTGATTTTTGTATTCTTGAATGGGTGGAAAATAGCTTCAGTGTGAAGTTTCTCTGCTAACTTCTGTGCACTCTTCAGAATGTTTTGAAATCCCTCATCTGATCGGTAAGACCGTAGGTACGACTTTTCTTTGTCCAGTTGTTCCATTGCTCCAGATGTATGAAGGTCAACACCTTGGAGTCTCTTGCTTACAACATTTATTTCAAACAGTACGTCATGCCACAATACTAAGCCACACAGAAATTTGAAGTTATATATGTTTCTGGTTATTCCATTTCCCTCTGCCACTGTTCTCCCATGAACAGTTCCTATCATAGCTTCATCTCTCTTCCCAATATGGTGTTTGATAGGCTTTATCACCTCCACTCGACTTTCCCATCATGTGGCACGCAGTGGTTTCAGTGTTAGAGAGGATGTTCCCAGATGTTGCTTCAAAATTTGCTATCGATGAGTTGATGCAGAGAAAAAGACATAAATGCTTTGAATTACATTAAAAAATTCAGCAGCCTCATTAGAAGCTGATGCTACATCACTGATCAACAAGTTCTTAGTGAAAGAGAACTGCATGGGACAAAAAAAGCTTGAGGGTTTAACTCTCAGATCCGTGTCTGTTCTTTCCTCTCATGTTGGCACCATTATTGTAGCCCTGACCTCTCATGTCAGCTATCACAGTTCCTGTATCTTCCAACTTTTTAAGAAGCACATTTGTCATACCAGCTCCTGTAGTATCGCCAATGCCAATAAATTCTAGAAAATGCTCTCCGACAGTCACCATTGCAGGGACATTTTCACTAAGTTCTGTTGTTGTTGTTGTTGTTACAAAATGCACCATTAAAGTCATTTGTTCCATATGGCTGATGTCAGGTGTGCAGTCCAGAATAACAGACTAATATCTTGCTGACTTCAGATCTGCCACAATCTTCTAACTTTTGTTGCCAGTAACTGTATGATCTCATTTTGAGTTGTTTTTCCAAGGTAGTGGTGTGTGTACATTTCTTGAGTGGTGACTTTTCTTAGATGCTCCTGGAGTACAGCATCAAACTCCGCCATCAGCTCCACAATTTTAAGGAAGTTTCCGTTGTTTGGCACATACAGCTGATCTGAAGTGCCACACAGTGCTAGGTTTTGGGGAGCAAGCATTCTCACAATGGCAATGAGCCTTTTCAGAACATTTTGCCAGTAAAGAGACTCTGATGCAATCTTCTCTTGATGCTGATCATCTATGGTGTCCTTTAACCTTAGTCTCATCTCAAGCTCTTTCCACCTATGGAATGCTCTCTGGTGATTTGCTGCCTTCTCATGGCATACCAGATTTCTAGCCAGATTTTTCCAGTCCTTTGTTCCTGTCGAAACCAAAGTGGCTGGAACATTAGACTGGAAGAATTTGCAACAAAAACAGTATGCAGCATTCTGGGTTTTTGAGTACATAAGCCATGGCCTCTCCACTTTGTCGCCATTGGGGATTTCACGCCAGTAATGTGTTGGATGAAAACTTCTATTTTCATTGTCTTTGGGGAACATGAAGTTTTTCACTTGCTGTGGCCCATGCAGTACAAGGAAGTCCCTCAGGCTATTGCTCACGTGAGCCTGCAGTCCTGGATCATCTAGATTTAAGGAACTAAACTCAGCAGCAGCTGTTTCTTTTGCCTCCACCACACTCTTCAGGAATGTGCATGGTTACATCCATTTGAGATGGAGATATGGATGCTGCAGTAGCTGCCAGGTCATCTGCACTCTGACTAACTGGAAGATCAGGCATCTCCTCACCACTCACATCCTCGCTGAGGCCGGAAGGCTTACTGTGAACATTTGTGTCTATGTATCTCAGGAGAGCTCCTTCCTGCTGAGATAGAAAAGTTTCCTTTGCTTTCTTTCTTTCTTCTGAATGCTTCCCCAGAGGGGCATTTTCCTCTTTCACTCATGACTGCTGTGCCAGCTATAGTGGCTCTCAACACCCAATTGAAGGGGACAAATAAGCAGGCTGGTAGCAGGGCCTGAGTAAGGGAAAATATCAGCGTCTTAAGGGCCTAACTGGCTCCTACTACTTCAGTTGACTGCCTGTTCTTCTCAAGAGGGTTCAGGGAAGCAGCAGGAAACAGGAAGCTCCCTGAGAAGCTGGTGTCAATCAGTCCAGGAGCCTGGAAGTGCTAGAGGGGTACATAAGAGGCTCCTCCTCCTCTCTCTCCCTGCAGCGTCTGCTGCTTTCTGTTATTCCCTCTCCTTTTCTCCTGCCAACCTGTTATGTCTCTTGTGTCCTCCTTCTTCCAGCACAGCACTCCACCATCTCTGTGCATCTAGAGCAGAAAGAATACATATGCACCAGCTGCAGACACAATATTCTACACTCTGGGCCTAGTGGTGCCCCCTCCCAGTCTGGCACTTGAGGCAGCCGCCTCAGTTCGCCTCATAGTAAGGCCATCCCTATGCCCCTATATGGCTCTCCAGTGATTACAAGTAAAACTGCTTTCTAAGTGTCAGTGTTTCTGCTTTAATCGAGTACCCATAAAAGTACTGAAGCTGTGAAGACAATGGAACCAGAACACACATGCAACTTGTTGTCGGTTTTGTTACTAAACCAGAGCCCTCCTTTTTAAAGTACTTCCCAGATAGCACGTGGGCTCTTTTCAATGCAAGGCTCTGCTTTCAGCAAAATTGTTAATTATAGATCATAATAAGCTGTTAGGAGTGAAACACACACATAATTTGAAAGTGAAATGAGGCAGAGTACATAGATAAAGCAATTGTTTGTTTAAGAGGTGATTAGCAGCAGCAAAACAAGAAAACTGATACTTGAACCTGAAAGAAATTACACCCATTTGGAATCGTTAAACTATTTGCTTATTTGTGCATTGCAAAGGTAAATGCATAATAGTGTCAGTTTTTTTTCTCACTGTGTGCTGAGTAGTTCAGCTGATATGTGCCATGTTTCAACTAACATGGTATTAAAAGAATAGCCTGTCACGGAGAAAAAGGGGAAGTGCCTCAGTTTCACAGAGGAAACCAAGTGAGATTTAAATTGTTCTGTACTAGGATAAATTATAAGTCTTTAAAGCCACTGTAATCATGGAATGAACAAAACAGTCTGCCTTGGCTAATTATGCCTTTTGGTCTCTGTCACTTTCAAGTTTATTCCCTTAAATGTTACACAGTGTGCTTGTTTTCTATGTGAAGGAGTGTTAATCTAAGTGCAAAATACTGATTTCCTGCAAGGGTACGTGAGCAAGAAATATTCTGAGTTCAGATCAAGCTCTATACCATCAAGTTTATCTAACCACTTACCCAGTTAAATGTTGATTTAAATGTGAATGTAATCTGACTTTCATAGGATGGTTGCATTTGAAATGGAATATGGCGTTCAGATACCACCATGATGACAGCCCTACAAATACACAGGATAGACAGATAATTAGAACATATTTATTGAAACTATAAATTACAGCTCTCTGACAATAATGGTTTTAGATTTTACATAATTAATTTTCTTTTTATCTCCATTCACAACCCTTAACTTTTCTCTCTTTCATGGAAAAGTGAAGAGTAATTCATATTTTTGCTTTAATCACATATGGTCATGAAAGGTTACTTTTGTGCAAAATTATGTTCCTGTAAAAATTTTGAAACAAAGCAGAAGTAGCGAAGCCTATTGAGGACTGCATCCAAGTCCCCAGCCATCCATTTTCAACAAGGGTTGTGATTATATTTTCTGCCAACAGATCTTAGTTCCTTTCTAGCAACTATTATCTTCTCTGTGGGTGTGGCCTACTTCCTCCTCTCAGGAATTTTTGGAAGCATATATCATCTGGGGGCTCCCCCAGACAAGCCTGTGAAAACAAGTCAGTGGTTTCTGCCAATCCCCTTAAAAAAATCGCACAAATCTTAGTGAGTAAACAGTCGAACCTCCGTAACTCTGAAATGTTCATAACTCTGAATAAAACATTATAGTTGTTCTTTCAAAAGTTTACAACTGAACATTAACTGAACACAGCTTGGAAAATTTGCTATGCTGCTGCTTTTAATCATCTTAATTTAAATGAAACAAGCACAGAAACAGTTTCCTTACCTTGTCAAATCTTGTTTTACACTTGCCTTTTTTAGTGGTTTACGTTTAACACCATACTGAATTTGATTTTTTTTTTGTCTCTGTTTCTGCCTGATTGCTGCTTTCTGTTCCAAATGAGGTGTGTGGTTGACTGGTCAGTTCGTAACTCTGGTGTTCCTAACTCTGAGCTTCTACTGTACCGTTGTGTCAACCACATTACTGATGTGAACCATTACACAAAAATAAAGCCAGTGCTTGCCTGAAAATTTTAGTCTAAGGCTGTTCATGGAAATAAGAATTTGTAAATGAATATTAGAGAATGTTTATACCAGACCTGATTCAGAGTTACATGAATCCAGTCAGGTCTTGACTACACTAGCAAGGTGTTTAACCATAACTCTTCAATGTGGTAACAATGGTGAAAGCTGTAGGATAGACCACATTCAGGCATTTTAGCACCATGTGGTCTAAACTTACTAAGTGAAACTTGTCTTATTCAAGGGACTTCCGAAAAAAAGTTGCTTAACGGAAGTGATACTCTAATAAAGTTGGAAATAATTAGATGCATTATGTGGGTGGATGCTTTTGGGTCTGTCTCTCTCTCTCTTATAATAGAAGTTTGAGTAACTAGGGCTTCTTTTTCTAGATGTTTCACTGTGTGTATTGTGCTGGAGATTAAGCAGCTCTCAGGGAATATGTCTTTGATGTATGGGGAGTCACAAATCTCACTGAAGCTGGTAGGTGTGATAGCGACCTTCCATTCAGGCCAAATGAGGGAGCAATTAAGTGTCCCTTTATTTGTGACAGCTGAAACAATAGAAGCAATCACCCAAATCTCAAACGATATGGCAAGACTGGAGTAAGAGCTAAGCCATGCTCTCTGAGGTCATAAGCAGCCAGCAGGAAAGCACGCAGAGAGCAGCAGGCAACAAGAGAAGTGCTAGAGAGAAAACAGAGAGAGAGAGATCTCTGGGCAGAGTGCTGGCTAGAAAGAGGCTTGGAATTGTGATCCAGGAAACTACCTACTGTGTGATTCCCACTATATTCAGGAAAACAGGACTTTGTGTATATTCTTTGTGTCCATCCATCCGTCTTTGTGTTGTATCTGAGCATCTCTTTCCATCCAAACAAAGTTAAAGTAATGCAAAATATCCCCAGCAGTCATTATTACCTGTCTTAAAGTGGTGTTAATAGAAAAATATTAGGGTTTACGAAGTGCTTTGAGATCTCCAGGTGGAAGGCATTATAGAAGCATACAGTATTATGTTGTGTGTTATGATGGTTATTTATTATTCCCTTCAATAAGGTCCTTCTGGCCACTTCTTCGTTTTCCTTTTCTTGACATGAACCCAAACTTAAGAAAAGATTAAGTTCCAAAAATTTCACATAACTCTTCTTTGTTTTAATTTCCAAGTACCTTTGCATTTCTTGGCTCTGGTGGGGAGGCGAAGCAAAGGAAGTGTTGTTTAATACAATGAGAGAGACTATTCTCTCAACATTTCTAGCCTGATTAAAAGCTGGAAGTATTAGAAATCTCATGAGCAAACCTATTCTTGGAAGATTTCATCTGAATTTTTCAGACCCAAGAGATCTGGATAATTCAGATCAAATACTTATTCAAATTTTATCTATTATTTCTCTGAACCAAACGTCCAGACCATGTGAGGTTCACCCATCATTAGTAGAGATTGTGGAAATGCTTTCAATTACTTTCCGTAACTTAAAATAGAGCACATACCAGTTGATATTGCAAGCAATTACATTCTTTTAAAACACTGTTTAGCTTACTGATATTTGTTTATCTGCTCCTGTCTTCTTGCTTCTTCTTTTCAGTCCTTTAATTAATAGGCTCCTCAGTATTAAAGCTTCAGGGACATATAATGTCCATTTGAGACAGCAAAAATCAATGTAACAGTCCCACAGAAGCATCCTATGGTTTTGACCATTTATCTGCTGACCTTGTGTACCTGATTAAAACAATGCAAGGCTGCCTGAATTCCCTCCCTCAGTGGGTTGTGTGTCTCCGCCAGAATAGTTGCACTGAGATACGATAACTTGTCTTCATTAGGGCTCTGACTCAGAACCCAATTAATGGCATCAAGAAATGAAACACGGCCCTTGAGTGCAGCTGCCTTTTGAAAGCAGAGTCCCAACATGTGCTGAGCGCTATAATAAATGATGCACTGGAGAAGACACACTAGATACACTCCACTTACACATGAAGGCTTTAGGGGAAAGAAAAACTGTTGGCTTTGTAAGACTGTTTTCATTTCTGAGGAGGAAATTTTGGTACTTAAAAAAGGAAGAGGACTAGGCCTGTGACTAGAGCTGGGCATATATTATGCAAACTTCCCCTAAAACTTCTGTCAATTTATCTTAATCCTCTGCAATAATCCTTTTTTTTCCCCCCTTGTTTACAGTCCTGACCCAACCCAACATTTGACCGCGAATCCAAGATGGGCCAAACTCTGTGACTAACACATATCAACCAGGAATTAGGCTATGATAAAATGAGATGGTTGGGTTAATTGTTTGTGTGATCTGTCACAGAATGTGAACCCAATTTCTCTCAGAAAAGGGTAACTGAGAAACCCACTGTGCTTGTTTAAACAAATTTGTCTTTGGCTAAAATTAAACCTTTTCAAGGCCTTTAAATAGGACTTAAGTGGGACATAGGACTGTTGCTGGCCTTTTGCATAAGCATGAATTTCACCCATTTTATGGTAAATCCCCTATGTGGTATGCAGATGATTATTGATAAAGGAGCTATATGAATTTCTCCAAGAAAGCATTCTGTATAACAATGGCAAGGGAGTCTGTTAGCCAAGAGAGCAAACTTTTTGATCTAGAACAGGGGTTCCCAAACTTGGTTCACGCCTTGTTCAGGGTAAGCCCCTGGTGGGCTGCGAGACACTTTGTTTACCTGAGCGTCTGTACCAGAGAAACTTTAAATTGTTCAAACCATTATAGTTGGCTAATAGTGGAGATACACTTTTCAGTTGGGGGGAAATTCCATAAATATTCAGAGGTTTAAGTTTTATAGCACATTTATTTCCTCCTTTCCAATTGCAAAATGTTTCATAGATAAAATGTAAATTTTAGGGCTGTCAAGCAATTAAAAAAATTAATCGCATGATTAATCACACTGTTAAAGAATAATAGAATATCATTTATTTAAATATTTTTCAATGTTTCCTACATTTTAAAATATATTGATTTCAATTACCACACAGAATTCAAAATGTACAGTGCTCACTTCATATTATTATTTTTTATTACAAATATTTGCACTGTAAAAAACAAAAGAAATAGTATTTTTCAATTCACCGAATACAAGTACTGTAGCGCAGTCTCTTTATCATGAAAGTTGAACTTACAAATTGAGAATTGTTAGAAAAAAACAAAACTGCACTCAAAAATAAAACATTGTAAAATTGTAGAGCCTACAAGTCCACTCAGTTCTACTTCTTTTTCAGCCAATCACTCAGACAAACAAGTGTGTTTACATTTGCAGGAGATAATGCTGCCCCCTTCTTGTTTACAATGTCAGCTGAAAGTGACAACGGGTGTCTGCATGGTACTGTTGTAGACGGAGTCGCAAGATATTTACGTGCCAGATGTGGTAAAGATTCATATGTCCCTTCATGCTTCAACCACCATTCCAGGGAACATGCGTCCATGCCGATGACTGGTTCTGCTCGATAATGATCCAAATCAGTGTGGACCGACGCATGATCATTTTCATCATCTGAGTGAGATGCTACCAGCAGAAGGTTGATTTTCTTTTTTGGTGGTTCAGTTCTGTAGTTTCCGTATCAGAGTGTTTCTCTCTTAAGACTTCTGAAAGCATGCTCCACACCTCGTCCCGCTCAGATTTTGGAAGGCACTTCAGATTCTTAAACCTTGGGTCACGTGCTGTAGCTATTTTTAGAAATCTCACATTGGTACCTTCTTAGCATTTTGTCAAATCTGCACTGAAAGTGTTCTTGAAACTAACAATATGTTCTGGGTCATCATCCAAAATTGCTATAACAGAAAATATATGGCAGAACGCAGCTAAAACAGAGCAGGAGACAAAAAATCCCCCCACCCAAGGAGTTCAGTCACAAATTTAATTAACACTTTTGTTTTTAATGAGCATCATCAACATGGAATCATGTCCTTTGGAATGGTGGCCGAAGCATGAAGGGGCACGCGAATGTTTAGCATATTTGGCACGTAAATACCTTGCAATGCTGGCTACAAAAGTGCCATGCAAATGCCTGTTCTCACTTTCAGGTGACATTGTAAATAAGAAGTGGGCAGCATTATGTTCCGTAAATGTAAACAAATATGTTTGTCTTAGCAATTGGCTGAACAAGAAATACGACTGAGTGGACTTGTAGGCTCTAAAGTTTTGCATTGTTTTGTTTTTTGACTGCCGTTATGTTAAAAAAAAAAATCTGCATTTGTAGATTTCACAATAAAGAGATTGCACTACAGTACTTGTAGGAGGTGAATTGAAAAATACTATTTATCTTTTGTACAGTGCATTATTGTAATAAAAAAATATAAAGTGAGCACTGCACATTTTGTAGTCTGTGTTGTAACTGAAATCAATATATTTGAAAATGTAGAAAAACATCCAAAATATTTAATACATTTCAATTGGTATTCTGTTGTTTAACAGTACGATTAATTGCAATTAATTTCTTTGAGTTAACTAAGATTAATTGAGAGCCCTAGTAAATTTCATACTCAAATGTAAAATTGTGGGGTCCTCAGGCTACATTTTGTCAAACCTTTTCACCCTTATCTAGTAGATGTTACAGTACTTTGTAATATTTCTCCTTTCATCTACTGTATACCAATATGACCTTGAAGGTGCACAACAGTCATTGGATATTAGCACAGTCCTAACTGGAATTGTGTCAGGAGGTAAATATGTCCTCCAACTGTATCAAAATAGATTGATTGGGATTTTTAAAAGAGAATAAGGCAATTAGGATCCTAAATTCCATAGAAATTCAATGAAGTTGGGTGCCTAATTCCCTTGAAAATCCCAGTCTAAGTATAATTCTATTTTAAATGGTGGGGAAGGAGGGAGGGTGGGTAAAACAACCCAAAAGCACACATAGCACAGTCCAGGTTCAAGAAACCATCATGTGATGCAAATAATTTTGCTACCTTGTCTGCAATTGCTCTGTGGCTCATGTATTTATTTTTAATTCTCCCTGGTGGTGAATATTTTTTTTTAATTGAACATAGTTTGGAGTTACTTGTTGCTTCAGGGATAATTGCTGCAAAATGAGAGGGCTTGAAATCTGAGAAAACGTGAAGTTGATCCGAGTCTAAGTCGAGTCTGAGTTCTAACTCAAAGGAATAGTCTGAGAGGCCCTGTCCCATTGAATTGTGTTGGCACTGATGCATGGCAAAGGCCTAAAAACCCAGGAAGAGAACCACAATCTGAGAGGCTAAAGTGCCAGTGCTAGGCCAATCTCAGCTACGCCTCACCTCCCAGAACACTTTAAAAGGAGGTCTTATGGAGAGAGGTCAAAAAGCCCATGCTAATATTGTAAGAGTTCTCAGCAGCCTGACATATTGTTGATCGTGGACAGCTGCTGCTGGAATGATTAAGGCAATTTTGTTTTTACCTCTCAGGTAGTTTGGGGAGGGCAGTGATAGGTTTTTTCCTTGTTACGGATCCCCACAGGACTCAATTTTGTCCCTTCTTTTTCAATATATATAAGACCGCTGTGGGAGAGATGTGATGCTTCACGCAACCAGACCTGGATGACACCCACACCCAATAGGTGTGTCTGTCTTACTAAGCATGAATAGGGCTGTCTCCCTGCTCTCTGTGTCTGAGGGAAATAGGGACACAGATGAAAAACAGTTGTCTCATGCTTAGTTCAGGAAAGATGGAGGAGATGATGGTAGATGTGATAATAAAACACATTGACAGGTTTCAGAGTAGCAGCCGTGTTAGTCTGTATCTGCAAAAAGAAAAGGAGATGTAGCTCACAAAAGCTTATGCTCAAATAAATTTGTTAGTCTCTAAGATGCCACAAAAACACACTGAGACTCTGGCAGGAACTGTGGACTCTCCATCTAAAGTATCCAGTTGTCCAGGTTATGCACAGTCTTGGAGGTACTCATAGACCAGGGGCGGTCAAACTTTTTGGCCTGAGGGCCTCATTGGGTTTCTGAAATTGTATGGAGGCTGTGCCTCCCCGAACAGCCAGGCATGGCCCGGCCCCCGGCCCCCTATCTGACCCCCCCGGGACTCCTGCCCCATCCAACCCCCCCTGTTCCCTGATGGCCCCCCGTGGACCCCTCCCCCATCCATTCCCCATGCTCCTGGTCCCCTGACTGCCCCCGGACCCCTAACTTCCCCCCGCCGCCCCATCCAACCCCCCGTTCTCCCTAACCGCCCCCCCAGGCCCCTGACCCCTAATTGCCCACCACCACCCCATTCAACCCCCCCCCTTCCTGACTGTCCCCCACCCAAGACCCCTGCCCCATCCACCCCCCCCGCTCCCTGTCCCCTGACTGCCCCCTGTCGCCCCATCCAACCCCTCCTCTCCTTCCTGACTGCCCCGCCCCGGGACCCCTGCCCCCATTCAACCCTCCTGTTCCCCGCCCTCTGACCGCCCCCACCCCTATCCACATCCCTGACCACGCTGTCTGGAGCACCGGTGGCTGGCAGCCATGCTGCAAAGCACAGAGCACTGGGTCAGGCCGGGCTCTGCAGCCTCACTGCCTAGAGCATTGCACAGCTTGGTGGCGTGGTGGTGGGGGAGGGGGGAGAGCAGGGGAGGGGCCAGGGACTAGCCTCCAGGGCCAGGAGCTCAGGGGCTGAGCAGACCGGTCCCGCGGGCCGTAGTTTGCCCACCTCTGTTTTAGACACTTCACTGCTCATGGATGCCCAGATAGCAGCAGTGTCCAGAAATGCCTCTGGAAAAAAATACTACACGCCTCTGTCTGTAAGTTTTCATCTTCTGAGTTGCAGAATGACCCTAGCTCTGTACCAAGGTAAACAACCCTCCCGTATCTGACTTATCTTGAAGGAAAAACATAAGCATTAGATCTTAACATAAATCCATTGGGGGAGGCGATAAGAGCATTTGCTGCTCTTTCTAGTGGCATTGGATTGTTGCCATCTCTTGTAATTTTATCACAAATCTTGCGGTAGTTGATGTTTTACTGAAAGTCCCAGCTCCTTAGGCAAGGGATTTTAAAAAAGAAAGTAAGCTTTGAGCATTTGTGCTTCCAAGAAAAGATTGAAAATGTGACATGAGTGCACCATAAAAGCTCAAAAACCAGAAGGCCGAAAAAAAAGCAACATTTATTATCTTCTAAAAAATCATGAGATTTTTTTTTTAAAGCCAATCTCTTACTTTTTGGTGGCCTGACTCATGGTTTTTGAACATTTGGGGTTGGTGATATTGATATAGAACTCTTCGTAAATTTATCTGACATCTATATACATATTACTTCCACCTGGTCTTGATTTGCTGTCATGGATACAGAACAGTCCAACTGTGTTCGCCAGTACACAGGCACTGATCCTGCCAAAGAATGTTAATGGGCACTGCTGACCCACTAATGCAAATGGCTTATTACCTTCCTGATATAAGGGAAGAAGGAGGAGTAAATCTCCAGAGAGAGGATTTGACTGTGGGCTTCGATGTCTGAAGCAAGGAACCCTAAGTGCAGACAAGTCTGATGAGAAGATTTGAACTGAACTTTGTTGTTATATATCTTTAATTAACAAAACCTGGCCTCAAGAAAGGGGAATTAGCTTGGACTCTATTTGTATATAGACTCTCCTCCCCCCCTGCCCTGTGTGCTTTATTTGAGAGCAGGTAGTAAAAAGACACCATAAAAGTCTCCATTGAATCCCCAGAACATTGCAATAATAGGTAAATGTCTCTTTATGTAGTTCTCAGGGGTCCACCTCCTCCTTACCCTTGAAGGGACGTGAGTAGGTGCTAGCCAGAGAGAGACCAGAAAGTGTTGGTGGCTGACCTCTAAACAGGCTACTCAACTGGGAGGCTCCATATGCTTTCCTTCTGGCATGCACTTCCACACAGGGATCAGCCACAGTGTAGCACTTAACATATTCAGCAGTCATGTCATGGAAGTGCAGCCAGTTTGTGGGTAGAATGTAGGAGCTGTTTAACAATGCACGCGAACACTATGGAACACACCAATATATACGTGTATAGCATTTTTCATGTTCAAAGTGCTTTTCAAACATTGAGTAAAATCTTCTGAATCTAAGTCCTTGTCTGCACTACCAGGGTAAGTCAGTCAAAGTTATGTTACTCCAGTACTCCTAAATTACGCTCTCCCGTCGACTTACCTTACTACTCTCGTTCCGGAGGAGTGCTGGAGTCAACTGGAGAGCACTCTGTGGTCAATTTTGGTGGGTCTTCACCAGACCGACTAAATCAACCCCCACTGCATCAATTGCAGCATGGTTGATCCCCGGTAAGTGTAGACATGGCCGAAGAGACTTAGGAGCCTAAATTTTGTTGACTTTCAATGAGTCTTGTTATTTGTTTTCTCTCTTTAGTCTTCCTATCAAATTAGAAAGTACATTCTGGGCACCACTATTCTTCCAAAGGAGGGAACTGGAAGGAAGATTGAAGAGACATAAAATAAACAAAGTATGCAGTGAAGATCAGTTCAGTATGGAATCTTGATTATTATTATTATTTTATTATTTTTTAAAGGGTCAAGTATCTGGGCACTGCTATTAGCTGGATTTTGAAACTTAAGGCAGAAATAGCTCACTGTAAGCGAGTTAAAGTGAAGGATGATGGCGTATTCGGCTCCTAAAGTTCTTGGGGTTATATTTTTTCTATTTCCCATTGGTCTTTGTATTGGGGAAACAAATACACTATCTATACAGACTCACAGATAAATTAAATAACTACATGAAGTCTTGCAAAATAGCGGTTGTATATTAGTTACTGTATTAAAAAAAAGTCAAAATGCTGAAATGCTTGGCCATTTTGCCCCATGGCAACGTTTACTAATGCTAATTAAGTGGGAGACTTGTGTCTGAATGTGGATTGGACTTCTGGATTGGTAGGAGAGTGTGGATGTTAAGGAGGTGGATTCTAGCTAGGAAGGTCATAATCACTCTTGTATGTAGGCTCTGCCCGTTGTTGATAGTTTTAAAGCATGCCATTGGCTACAGCTGCAGAACCAAGAGCTTGCATATATTCCTAGCCAGAGGAAGGGTTCTGGGAAGTGATCATAGATGTGGATCATAGGGGAAGAGTGAATAAATGTATTTCAGTTCCTAAACATGAAGACCTATTTTAGGGATGAACACTAGGATTAAAAATGGGTGGGAGATGTTGAGAGAATGAAGACAAAAAAGGGAATAAATGGAACACTTTTTTTTAACAGAACCCAGTTAATCCATTTTAAACTCAGCATAGTCTGACCCTTAACATTGTCATTTATGTCTAAGAATTTCTACCAATCTTACCTTGTGGCATTGAATACCTTTGCAATGTTTCACTTTTCTATCTTGTTCCAAACAGGCTAATAGTACAAGGAATTCTGTTTCAAAATGTTATTTCAGATAAAGTGCAAGACAAGTGAGAAAGAGAAATGATTTAATTGCAACAATTTGTATTAGAATACATTTCATAGCTAAACTTTCAATGAAAATTAGAGATGGGCCCAAACCTACTCCCCGGGTCAGAACACCCCAAATCTTAAAGTAGTTTGAATTCTGACTCAGTCTTGCAACTTAGGACCATCTCTCACTAAAATGTTTTTCTGTCTGCATTTAAGGACTGATCCAAAGTCTTCTAATAACAATGGAAAATTTCCATTTTGACATCAATGGTCTGTGAATCATACCATTGGTGAAAGTAATATGTTGGCATCACATAGCATAATTGGAGGAGCTGGTAGTGCCAGCTACAGTTAAGGTTGCCTGACACGTCCCATTTATAAAGGAAGTTTTCAGTTGCCTATAACTTTTCCAGATATCCAACTTCTGCAACAAAGAGACAAGGTCCAACGGACAACAGCCTCATTCACTACGCAAGCCTGATTCATCTCAGATCAATATTCATCCTGTGCACTGAATGAGACAGGAGCTGTGTGGGGGGAAAAATATGTGATGTGGTCATGTAATTAAAGTCTGTCCTAATGCATATGCGTAAGAGAGCCAAATTAAGGTTGCACAGGCACCCTTAATTATAGCACTTCCTAACTTTTGAGTGCTTGACTTTGCATTAACTTTTCATGTTGGATGTCATATTACCATACCTTTACTATATTTTATTAATAGTGTGGCTTCCTTTGACTTAGTGAGGATTTCTAGGTTGATCAAACAGATGCTATTTCAAATTTCACCAAGATATGTAAAGGTAGAAGATGTAGATTGGAAATAATTCACTAACACAAGTAGGAGGAAGCCAGACACCACCACCGTGGGGGCCTCAGAGAGCACTGTCCCCAGAATGTAAAGTATAGGTGAATGCAAGTTGATGGTGCCTGCCACCTTGACTACATCAACATGGCAGTGTTCCTGCTGGGAAGTGAATGGGGCAGAGTGTATTGTGGAGGAGTAACAAAGTCAGTCAAGGGTCATTTTTCCTTGTTGTCCCATTTTTTACAATGAGCCAATGGAGGTCGCTCTGCCCTTGATTTTTAATATCAAACTCTTTGATTACTATTGTTTTTTGGGGATTTCTTGGGTACCTATTCAGAATGTCACACAGATTTATAAAACACAAACAAAATTCCAATAGACTGAAATCTGTAAAACTTCCCAACACATTCCCAATAAAATTCCTCCCCGTCTGTCCACTCCCACTCCACATCTATGGAAATGTCTTTGTTTTCCATAAATGAGATCCTATTCACCTCCTTAGGAAACACCTGAGCAAACAGATTAGGTCATGCTGCAAGGTTTTAAGATCAGCAAATCCAGGCATTTCCAGAAAAAGCTGGGGAGTAAATTCCAAAGCTGAGAGCTCTAGAGGCTTCACTTGAAAACACCATGTCCCCAGCCCTCTCCTGGTTAAACCAGGGAGTTCTCAGCTCATGCACCACAGCTTATTGCAACTGTTGTGGTTTTTTCATAAGGAGAGAGGTGGTCTTGAAGGTGGTTGGGACCTGAAGCTTCGAAGTCCCTTCAAATATTTCAGATGCAAAGCAGCTGTGGCAGAAGCTGTGCTGCTACAGGTTTTACATCACAGAACATGCAATTGAGTTGCATTTCCAAGGAAGAACTTTAGCTTGCATCAGCAAACATGTAATGTTTTCATTGGCTGCATGGCTCCCAGTACCAGCTGATGTATTTTCTGTCTCTGCATGCCCATTACCCCGCCCTGAGGTAGGATGCAGTTTACTAACCTCCATGTAGTTGTCAGCTCCTAGGGCAGGGCAGAACTATTGTCCCATATCCTCCTGTCTATAAATATCATAGAATTTACTCTCCTCTCCATACAAGTTGAGATACCTTGAGTCACTGGAGGCGTAGGGAGTCCCCGGCATTTCCATCTGGCCCTTGCAAGAACTGCAGGGAAATGCTCTTTACTTCCTGCTTTCCCTTACTATATGCTCATATGCATCTCATAGTTTCTCACTAGAATACAATTACCTGCCCCAGAATAAAATGTTGCTCCACTGGATGTTTTTCAGAACCACTCCTAAAAGTTGCCTGGTAGACCAGTGAACCTAATGTCAGACAGAAAAGTTTAGATATCAAGTGGGGAGATCTCTGCTATGGATTTCATGCTGCTGCTCTAATAGTCAGATGAGATCTTTTGCTAAGAAATAGCCATTACCTCCCCTTTCCACAGAAAACGAATGGTTATATTTAAGTAATTTTGTCAAGCAGCCTGCACTCAGTACTATTGTGTTTTTTTTAATCTACATTGAGTTTGAAAGTGAGACTAACATTGTATGAAATTCAGACACACATATATATATAATAGCTGCTTTTGGAGTATGGAGCCACCTGTGTGAGTGGTGTGATATGATAAAGCTCTTGTGAGATCTAGGAGTGGTGTTGATTCACCGGGCATCCTCATGAGCCTATTGGGACTAGAAGTTGCAGACACAAGGACTGGCAATTGTTGATGAGTAAAATTCAATAAGCTGGCCATTACCCGCATTTAGAATACAATGCTAATCAACTTGAATCAAGGATGCTTCTGTGTTGATTATTTCTTGCCTGTTCACACTCTAACATACAGACAGAACAGATGGTCATCTAGGGCAGCAAAATATTAGGGGCAGCAGGGTGTTTAACGACTCCTGATCCTCTGAGTTAATGTGGGATTGGAGAAATTTGAGAGGCATACATCTTCTAGTTCACCTGCCCCTAGATCCAGCACTGTCTGGTGTGTGCAGACTGAATGGGTTAATTCTGCCATTCTTCCCTCCAAGATAGATAAATTTAATACCATGGAGTTTACTGTAAGTCTTGCAGACGAAGCCATTAAAAACTGAGGTCCTTCTGCTCCATGAGTATATTAAAGATCCCAATGTACTTTTCATAAGGGAAGGAATTTGTTCTGGTTCTGCTTTGCACTAAGGTAAACAACACTGCAAGCTGCAGATCAATGAAGAATCGGGCTCTTTCACTCATCTCTCATGTCACTTCCTTGTCTTTCCCACTTCCATCAGCTCAAGCCACAAGCCTTACCCACCTGTCTCTCTATTTTGCACACACAGCTGGTTGTTATGCATTCCATACATCAATTGCAACTTTCTGTAATGATTACAAAAAGTCAGAAGATAGTATCATAAACTTACATGCAGCTCATATGTTTGTACTGTACATTCATTATATCCAATATTTAGGAAATTAGGTGTATGTATCAAGTATGTCTGGGGCGGGGATCTTTTATGTCTGAAACTCTCTCACCCGCCAACATGATACTCTAATTCTACCTGTATTGCATAGTCATTAGAGCTCTGTGGGGGGTGGAAATTCTGATTTTGAGATTTCTAAATCTGGTTTCATTCAGAGTCCAATCAAAAGCTGAAAATTGCAAAACTGGAGGAAAATTTAAAATAATTCAGTAAATAAATAGTAGTAATTTGGATTGATCAAAATGTTTCATTTCAATTTTGACCTTTTTGGGGATTACAATACAAAATAAAGAAATTCTAAATGAAAAGTCATTTCAAAACAAAAAATTGAGATGTTTCATTTTGAGTTGTTGAATCAGGGCCTTTTGATATTGTTGGAATAAGTTTGGGGTTTTCTACTGACACAAATTTTTGACGATATCAACACAACTTCATGAAGCATTTCAGTTTGGATGGAACTTCATAGTCTGACAGAATATGGTTCCATCAAAGCTTTTCTGACCAGCTGTAATAGTGGTGTTGGGCAGACTGCACAGGACTTAAATTTCACTATATCATGACATAGTATAGATTTTCACTGCAATTTTCCACATGTAGGGCATGATTCTACTCTCACGTTAGTAAGCCAGGTCCCCAGCCACTTTTCCAACTACTGGCTGCAGTGCGTGGCCCTACAGGACCACTGCAGTGGTGTAAATAAGGCCTTCTCTAAACATTCATTGTGCTAATTTAACTAAATCAGTTTAGAAATTTGACTTAGTTAAATCAGTCGCACACCTTGTCTTCCCCCACCATCCCTGTGGGAATACTCTTCAATCATTTTCAGAGTACCGTATATCCAGTTAGTTAGGTTGGTAAGGAATAGACACAAGAAAGGGGTTGCACTGATTTTTAACGAAATTGGTTTCTTCTAAAACATATTAGTCAGGTCACTGCGACTTGAGGCATGTAGCCGTACCATTGTTACTAAAGACGTGTGTCTAAACCAGTTTAGTTAAACCTGTACAAGCTTGCATGTAGGTACTCTTATTTCTCCTCAGGAGTGGCTTATTTCAGTTTGAGCCACCTTTCCCCTTTCCCTCTCTGCTCAGATTCAGTCCAGTGGAGCTACATCAGTGTAAAGTTACTGAGAGACCAGAATCAGGACCTCTTCTTTTTCTTTACAGTCTAATGTGTATAAGAATAGTAGTATGAATATTTAAATCCGGGGGAATAGAACCCCCCTGCAAATGCGGGGAGGGGAGAATAGGAGTGGGAGTGAGGAGAGGTACTGCAGCGGGAGCACCCAGCTTCAGGTCCTAGAGGTTCCTACCTACTTCTGAGCCTGTTCCAGCCCCTCCATGTCCCTACTCTTGCCTCTGCCCCTCCACTTCTGAAGCATGCCCAAGTTTACATGGTGGCAGAGCCCCCCAATCTTTCTATTGCAGATTCATTGACCCCTCTCCCCTTGCCCTTGTTGGTTCCTCCCCCCTTCTTAAATCCTCTTCGGTGTAATTGCCATGTCCACTGACCATTGTCATAGGTCACTAACCTGGAAGAAAGTCCAGTAAAGATAGTGGAAAGAGAAGGATCTGCAAAAGAGAAAATTAGTGGTCATGATGCTAGAGAAAGTAGCTCCTGCTGGATCTGCAAAGTTGGGAATATCAGGGTAAGCTTAGAGAAGCACTGTGCTGCTGTTAAGAACAGTACGTGAGATGTCATATATGTCATAAGTATGGGGGCTACATGTTATGATCCAGTCATGGAACAAGCAACACATTTAGGCTTTGTCATAAGTAGAGCTGTGCTTTTTTAACCAGGCATGACACACTTACCTGAAATGGATGCAACTCGGCTGTGTTAAGTTGTAATCAAAGAGCTTCACAACACACCCACAGTGTGAACTGTGTTGAACATGCATTCTTACCATGCTGTGTGTATGTGTCTTGATGTTCTCTGAGAAGCCATTTCATGCTCCCTTGGCAGGTGACGGTGTGCCAAGAGCACACATACACAGAGTGGAACCAGCAGTGTGTGCAGCAATGCATTCTGGGATGTCCTACTTCACAAATAGCTGTGAGGGAGAAGAACCAGCGAAAATATTTACACAGGCAGCAGTACGGTATCCCATGTACACAGCAAAATAACAGTATTAACATCTTGTTACAGGAATATAACCACTTGCCAACTTAAGCCACTAACAAAAGTGATATGTGGTTAGCTGTCCTGCTTACTAACCATGTACTAACACGCTGTGTGCATGATTACAAATCATGGTTCGAGCCAGCCATGTTATTAACTGCTTAAAACTTGGTTTAAAAAAAATCTCTTGTACACAGAGCATTAAAATGATTTTGGTTAGGAAGAGGTGAATTGATTTGTATAAAATAACAACTGACTAAAATCTTCACTGCACACTCAAGTAGAACTTTTATTGATACTTAAAAATGTATGGATAACTTTTTTTTTCATATTCCCATGCTTCTGTAAATCTTCCTTAAATAACCAGGCCTAGTCTGTGAAAGGTTATTCTCATGCTATTTCCAACATGGCCAGCTCCAGGAAATCTCTCAAGGACACTTCTTGTTTGTGAGATTTTCATTTTACTTTCTTGATTGGAAATGTTTGGATGTGTTGATCAGTATCCAAACTTTTGGTTGTACAACTAAACTGAACTTCTAAAATTACTGCTGCATTTTTGCAAACAATCTAGATGATGTGGTTTGAAAATTGTATTAGGGTTCTCTTGTCAGGGTTTGTCTGACATGGACTGATGCAGTGGTGCTGTTTTCTGGGATATTGGCTTGTTGACACTTCCTGGAGCTGCTTTTGCACCTGAACCTCCAAGGGCGTGTGCACCTCCAAGAGGCTGACCTCATCAGAGACCTGACTAGCAGGAAATTAGTGAACGGTAGCAATAAGGTTTGGGCTGTACCTGGGTATAGTGGTATAAATACTGGCATAGAATGTCTTCGTTATGGAGGCAGAATTGCTCTAGGGCAGTGTTTCACAAACCTTTGGCTGCTGTGCCTCCCCTTCATGAAAATGAAATTAATGCTCCCACCCCCAAACCCATGTGGAGGGACCCATCTTCGCTGCTTCCCCAGCTAGCCCTTAATACCACCCGCCCCATATTTTGGGTTATGCTGATGTAGATAATACTCCTATCAATCATGTTTCCATCAGGGTCTGAAAACCATTTGTGCATGGATACAAACTGACCTCCCACCCAAAGAGAATTCAGAATTCAGCTTAGGCTAGCTTTTTCTACAAAGCACTTAACAAGATATTTTTTAAAAAACTTTCCATTTGCTAGTTTGCAGGACACCCAGTTAGGAAGGCAGTCCAGAGGACTCATATTTCCTGCAGCTATGGGTACTTTAGTCAAGTTTAGAGATAGAATAACACAATTAACACAAGCAAAATTTTTCTCACTCTATTTATATAACCTACTCAATTTCTTTAATCTGCACTGGAACAGGATCTTGCAATCCATGACTTTAATTAAGTTTCCCGAGTTGTGTGAACTTCATAACTTTTCTGCATAAACAAGCTGGCTCACTGAACACATTTTTTTTTTCAAACTCCCACAAGCTGAAGCAAAAATGTCAGTGTTTTTACCATGATAATGATCTTACATTTATATAACACTTTCTCACAAACAGTACAAAGAACAAATTCCTTGAGTAGAGCTGACAGATCTCCCAGATTTGCTGTACAATCCTGCCTGCCTTTAAAAGAGCAGAAGAAAACTAATTCTTTTATTCCAACTTACTTAATTAAGCCAATGCAAGTTAAACATCTCCAGGGTGCACATCACTGTACAAAGCCTATGAGAGTGCCTGAAGAGTAGAATATAAAGCTGTATGTGCCGTACAGTGCTTTCTAATATGTTCTTTATTGGTTCATTTCTTCCCTCCCATGCCCCAAGAGTTGTTGCAGGCACCTTGCTTTATTTCCCAGACAGCAGCCAAAAAGCCACATGATCATGTGATGAACCATCTCATAAGACAACATTTCAGTTTGGACACACACCAATCCTTTTGGACAAAGAATGTGCTATTCAAATGAAGCTGGAAAAATCCAGGCAAGCCAGATGGGTAATTGTCTGGAGTATTCAGAGAAATGGTAGATATTATGGTTCACTGACTGTCCAAGGTGGCTTGGCAAATTTATCATTTTAAGCCATCTAGAATCATAGTAACCAAAACCCAGTGGCCTGATCCTGTCAGTTTGATTTTGTTCAATACAGTCAGATTTTTGGCCTAAGCATTACTTGTATCTCTATCATGAATAAGGTTTCTGTGCTGAAAAAGTAATGGGGGGTGAAGTAGACTTTGACAATAAAGGAAATGTTTTAAGCCTTAGCTACTAACATCCTACTGCCTTTCATCCAGAAGTACACAGCATTTACACAGAGCAGCTCGAGAGCTGAAAATGAAAAGTCTTATTTTATTCTTCTTTACGTAAATATCTGTATAGCTAATAAATATTCTGTAGATTTATTTTTGAAACCATAAGCAAAGTTAAAATTTGAAGAGGAAGAAGCAACTTACATCAACACACATGCAACCAGAGTTACTATAGCTATAGCTGGAAATCTCTGTTCTTAGCACCAAAGAGTTTTTGCATTTTTAAAATCCTCTTAAATCATATTTAGTCTTTATAATGTCATATGAAAACTTTTTGCTAAAATTCAAAGAAGCTATTGATTCATTTTATACAATAAAGTAGCTAAAACCAAGTTAAAATATTATTCAGTGCATGAATGGATATAATTATATTCCAGCTATATGTTGCCATAAGTCAGTATTGACCTTTTTATCAACAACTTAAGAAAAAACGAATACATTGTTTTGTGAAAAGAATAACCTATTCATTAACCAGAAATGTTGTCCCATGATTTATTCACAATGATTTTTAAAAATTAGGTGGTTGGTCTCTTTAACAAATGCTGTCTCTCAGTATCGGTGGACAATACCAGTTTCTGTGAAATGATGAAGAGTGAATCCTGTTGAATGCAGTCTCCTTTTACTTCACTGGAAAGATTTTTTTAGCACACCAGCCTCATAAAAATCCAATCTTTTTGCTATAAGGAACAGCTCTTCAATATTGTAACAGCTACAGGGGGAAAATAAAAGATGCTACAATTATATTTTCTTACCGGGGGTGACCTCTAGTGTGAAACAAAGGCATTTTAGCATTCTTTTGGGTTTGAAATGACAGCTTTTTGCCAATTACACCAGATTTCTCATATTATGTGTGTGTCTAGAGGACCACAGGTAATTTGTCTTTTTTTTAAAAAAAAAAACCCCAAACAAACATTTTATGTGTAGTAATTCTGTCCTCTCAATCCAGAAACTTCTAGCCACATTTCTCAATATTTTTCCTGTTTTCTCTTTTTGTGTTTTAAATAACTGCACTTTTAAAAGGCAAATTGCCTGATTCAGGTTCTGTCCTGTGATTTATGACTTCATTACAGGAATTAGAACTGCAAGGTGTCTAAGCTCTTGCATGTTTAGCCCTGTTTTTCCTCTGTGTTCCCCCCTATGCATTTGGTGTGTATATGTATGTACAGATAAATCCATAACTAAGTTTTGTTAAATAAGCCAATTAAAGAGATGTCAATGAATATTAAAGTTACAAGGTCTCAAAAATCAGAAAATATGAAAGTCAAGGATGTATGTATAACTTTAACTCCATCCCCTTATATGTGTGTGTGTGAAAGTATGTGCACACATGTGTATGTAACAATATCACTATTTACATGATAGCATACATACATGCTGATCAAATACTTTAACACACTCGTCCTAATCAGTTCTTTCCTTCAACTTTAGACATAGATGTGCACCATCTTGGAGTGCTGTAGTCTGGGTATTCATGTATATGAAAAATATATGGTGATCCGTTCTTTATGTAGTTATAATAGTAAGTACTACTACACATGTACAAGTTACATAAATTCACAGCTAACCTGGCTTCCTAATTAACAATCTACTCCCTTGAATTGCGCATGAGAAAGGCATGGAGTTTATGTCCAGTACAATATGCAATAGTTTAGTGTTATTCATAAATCCATTTGGAATCTGTGAGGAGTATAAAATCATTATCAAATATTAATTTTCTTCTTTGCAGAGAAACATATATGGAATTATCGTAATTCCAAATGGTGTTATCAATTTCAATAGGAGACGAATAATTATTGAGAATGTTCTCCATTCATTAACAAAGAGGACTTTAGTATGAAGACCATCAAATAAAAGCCATATTAAAAATAATTTCCTGCATGTTTTTATTCTCTAATTAGGGGCTTAACCAATGTGGGCTTGTCAGGAAAGCAGTATCATGAAAAGAAAGAATTTAAAATGCAACGTTTTAATCTAGGTGGAGAAAATACAAGAAAAGTCTGAATAGGACATTTTAAGCTTCTGAAATTCATCTAAAATTAAATATGAGAAACCATTCATATTCATTTTGCTAAGTGCCTAAATTGTGATTACTTCTGCAGCCCCAATGCCTCAGGCTGTGACGTTGTCAGATGTCTCAGACTAGGCAATTCTAAGGCTGGTCAGCAGTTGTCTGGGAGACTTCTAAAGACCAGGGTCCTTGTCTTGGGAGGTGGTCTTGATGATTCAGTAGGTGGCACCCCTTCTCTTAAGTCAATATTGAACCCATTTCTTAGCATGGTGATAGGAGGCATTGTACTGTTGAAGATGCCATCTTTCAGGTGGTCTTAAAACTGAAGAGTTGAACCCAGATCTCCCCTCTCCCACATCACAAGAGGATTCTGTTTTGCAAGAGGAAGGATGACGGCCAGGGTTTGCCTTTGCCAAATTCCAACAGTTCTAATTACACTCTGCCAATTTAAATTACTCTGCTAGTTTTAAATGACACTCTCCTCAATTGTTTTGCAGTGGCTTTTTGTTCCAACTCAAAAGTGGCTGCTCTTCAGATTGTTCAAGTTACTTCTGTGTTAACATTTTGAAAATGATTTGGGATCCTTTGATATGACAAAGCATTATAATGGAAGCATTATAACATTCTTAAAACAGCTCAGTATTCAGAAGCAAGTCTTTTTAGAAGCAGATGCAGATTGCTGCTTTTGATTAGAGTGTAGTATACATGGCACATACTGAAGTGTATTTTCTGTGACTTTTTCCACTTTTCATTGTGAGTCATAACTTTGTGTCAAATATTTTCAGATCCCGTGCTTATTCCTTAATGCACTTAAATTGTTTCACATCCCACTTTCTGGTTGTATTATTGTATAGCAGACATTGTATAGCTTTAAGCCTGTTTTCTCAATACAAGTTTGTATCAACAGATTATATTAGAAAGAGAGGGCCCTTGTTATTCCTGATGAAATAACCTTGTGCCCTCGTTTGTGTGTGTTTCAATCTCTGGAGCTTCCATTTCAGCATCTGGATCTCAGTCTCCAATTGAGCAAAAAGACACGAGTCTCCTCATTCCAGAGTGACCAATGAATGTTCAGTTAACAGGGAGATGAGATCATGATTAATCCAAATGAGATAATGGATATTGGAGCTAGAAGGGGTGTACTGGGGATGTACTTCCATTACAGAGTAATGGGTTCTGAGATCCAAGATGCGTGGACGAGCGCTCACGCTTCAGGGCATGAATTCTTGTTCAGGTGATGCAAAGTCAGATTTTGTAAACTTGATTAAGCTGCAGAGTCAGAACTCAAGCACTCCAAGTTAGCCCAGCCATATTCTAAAGTTTGTGTGAAGCAGTGTGTGGCTTAGGTTGAACTTGAAGACTTATTTGGGGCTGTCTTGTAGGAAAGTAACTTTTTTCTTTTTATTTGTATGCACATTATATGTACACTTAGTTGTACTGTTGGTAGGAATTAAATTGGTCATGTGAAACGAAACTGTAACTTTTTGCTAAACTATTTATTGGAAATAGCTTACTGAAGGATCGATTGGATTTTGAGTCAATATGGACCCACAGAAAAAAGAAATGTTGCAGAGATCTCCAATCATTATAGATACCTCCAAAGCCAGCTTTATTAAAAGAAAACACAGGTCTAATATTGCCATTCCACAAGTCAATTTGCAGAAGGAGACTTTTGAAAATTTATATAGTATCACATATTCAGAAATAAGTGTTTAAAACCCTTATGGTGAGTAGGGGCATGGAGTTTCCTGAAAATGCTAAAGTAACATTTGCCATGTGAAACTCTGTCAATATATGAAAACTCACTATGTGCTGAGGTGGAGGGATCACTGTACTTGGAGAGATGTTTTCACATATAGTCGAGAAGATCACAGGTAGAATGCATAGGGGGGCATTTTTTTCCCACAGACCTCTCAAAATAGCTATATTGGAGAAATGTACCTCTTACACGTATGGGAGACTTATTATTACGTGAATTGTACGTATAGATAACCCTTATTGAATATCTTTCCTTTTCTCCCCTACCTTCCCATTTTTCTTTTCCCTGTTTTTCTCCATTGTTTTCCTGGGTCTGGCTCAAGATAACAAGTTCTGGGATGTGTTTTTTATTTCAGGAACAGTTTTTGTAAATGGAAATTTCTTGCTCCTCATATTGGTTCTTGTGAGAGGTTCTAAGACCTGGGTGGCTAGGGTTGATTGCCATAGAGCTGGTTGAGTATACTCTCTAACTAATGAGATGTCTTTGCATAGTGTTCAGTTTACATTGTAAGGATTTTTTTCCCCTGTGTTTTCCAAATCGCAATACCCTGTTCAAAATACCTGCAGAAACTGCTTATTTATGGTGAATTTAAAGGGATCCAATTCATCCCCAGTATAACGTCATTCACTTAAACCCAAGGATGAATTTGGCCCAAGGTTCTTTAATTTATATTCACACTGCAGTACTTGAAATACCCTTATGTTGTTGTCCTACAGCTTTGCACATTTACACAGCCCATTCTGGCTGAGTCATAGAGCCATAGAGGTAAGAGTGACTGCTAATGTGGTTTGTTCTGGGCACTGGGATATTATGGCCACGTAAGTCAAGGCTGAAAGTAAGAACTTTGGCTCAAGAAGACCAATCCAGTCAGAGAGCTCTTTTTCTTACATACACAGTTGTCATAAATATAAAGGGAAGGGTAAACTCCTTTGAAATCCCTCCTGGCCAGGGGAAAGCTCCTCTCACCTGTAAAGGGTTAAGAATGAGGAGACAAGATACTTTCAAAAGCTGGGAGGAGGGAGAGAAACAAAGGGTCTGTGTGTCTGTCTATATTCTGTCTTTGCCGGGGATAGACCAGGAATGGAGTCTTAGAACTTTTAGTAAGTAATCTAGCTATGTACGTGTTAGATTATGATTTCTTTAAATGGCTGAGAAAAGAATTGTGCTGAATAGAATAACTATTTCTGTCTGTGTATCTTTTTTGTAACTTAAGGTTTTGCCTAGAGGGGTTCTCTATGTTTTGAATCTAATTACCCTGTAAGGTATCTACCATCCTGATTTTACAGGGGGGATTTCTTTATTTCTATTTACTTCTATTTTTATTAAAAGTCTTCTTGTAAGAAAATTGAATGCTTTTTCATTGTTCTCAGATCCAAGGGTTTGGGTCTGTGGTCACCTATGCAAATTGGTGAGGCTTTTTATCCAACATTTCCCAGGAAAGGGAGGGTGCAAGTGTTGGGAGGATTGTTCATTGTTCTTAAGATCCAAGGGTCTGGGTCTGTAGTCACCTAGGCAAATTGGTGAGGCTTTTTACCAAACCTTGTCCAGGAAGTGGGGTGCAAGGTTTTGGGAAGTATTTTGGGGGGAAAGACGTGTCCAAACAGCTCTTCCCCAGTAACCAGTATTAGTTTGGTGGTGGTAGCGGCCAATCCAAGGACAAAGGGTGGAATATTTTGTACCTTGGGGAAGTTTTGACCTAAGCTGGTAAAGATAAGCTTAGGAGGTTTTTCATGCAGGTCCCCACATCTGTACCCTAGAGTTCAGAGTGGGGGAGGAACCTTGACAACAGTTCAGTAAAAAACAGTCTTCTCACACCCAAACTTCAATAAATAAGAGGGTTTTTTAAAAATCAGTCTTGCCTCGGCTCACAATGGGGCTGGTTTCCAGGTCCAAACCCCCAGAAAAAGGAGGGAGAAACATCACTGTTCTACCTTTTTTTTTAAGTTCTTAGGTTTCCTCCATACAGGCCTGAGCCTGCTGCCAGTGGCAAAACTCCCACTGACTTCAAGGGGTGCAGGATCCTGGGTTAATGGAACAATTAGTCCCAGATGAGCCCAGCCCAGCCCCCTGCTTGGCCTCTTTGACTTTCCCTGAAGTGAAAAACAGACGCCTGTTGCAAGTTCCTCATTAGAGAGTGAGTAATAATACACTCCCTGCCAGATACAAGGCAGGAACTATACACTCTGGTACAAAATAATTTTTATTTTAAGAGAGACCCTACAGGTTAATGTTTCCAAGTGGTATGTACATGAGAGGATTGCTCATCAGTCTTATTTGTTGCACAAGTACCTTGAAAGCGTAGTTCGTGCATGTCTCAAAAGGTTTTAACAGCCACACTGTCCATTCAAAACTTCTGAAGTCATAAGAGCAGAGAGATGCAAATATTTTAAATGACTAAACCCACCATTCAGACAGCCAATGCATGATCTTTCACAAGGAAATACCCACTAAGGTTTTATGTCACTCATGGGGTAGTGATTACTTTCAAACACACCCACTTTTACGAGTTGACTATGAATGATCTTTGCTACCAATTAGAAAATCAGTGCTGTGTATCCTCTTATTTTTTTTTAAACCAACTTGCAGCTAACCAATGTTCAGTGAAATTCCTGACAACAGTATATACTATGAAATACTTTCCACTTATCTAAGCCCTATTTTTATGAGGGTTTTGGATGTCTCTAAATGCTTTGAGATAGTATACAGTATTTACAATATTGAGGATACCTGCAAGTCTCCAGCAAGCTACTTGGTCAGAAGATGCTACCAGTATGAATCTCTTCTCGGCTTTTTCTAATCAAAACACTAATGGGACATTTTATTTGCCTATATTATGCTTGAATTATTTTTGAGTTTTAACTATATCAGTGAATTAGATCTCACTCCTGCGCAGTGTTTTCTAACTTTTATATCCTTGACAAGTCTGTCCCTGGAAAGTGTTTTGTAACATAAAAATTATGCTACTAGTTCTATACTCACTCCACGTGTGGATAAAGTGTAAAATATACTGCTAGGTGTGTATACAAATTTTAGAATTCATTCATTTGGAAATTAAGAATGAGACAAAAAAAGTAGATAATTTCTTTGCTATACTTACTATATTGTGATTTATCATTGGTGTTTGGTTTTGGGACAAATTTTATGAATGTGTCCAAGATCATTACTTTAATTTGAAGAGCTGTATGTTGGAGTTCATATTATGATTCTGTTTATGCCCAAACTGTGGGTAACAGTTTCAAAAGTGCCTAAGTGGCTTAGGAACCTGCATCCAATTATCAAAATGACTTAAGTGCTTAGGCATTGAGAAGCCTAAGTCCCATTAACTTTCAGTGAGAGGTAGGCTCCTAAGTCACTTTTGAAAATAGGCTCCTAAGTTTGTATTTTTTTAAAGCAGCTTTGTCTCCAAAAGAATATTTTATTTTGTTCATATGAAACTACTCGTAGCACAAACCAATAAACAATTGTTCTTGGGTTTTTTTGTTTCTACCGCTGTGGCTGAATGATCTTTATCTTGAAATGCATCATAATACAATGGAGGATTAAAATGATTGGTAAAATAATGTTGAGAGGAGAAATCCATTGGCTTAACCTACAATATACCTACTCTGTGGATAAAAAGCCGGCTTTAAGCTCTGGTACCTTCAGTCCTACACATAGCATGAAACATACAATTCATTAGTTTAAATTTTATGAAAACTACCTGCTGTTTAAAGCAAGTACTTTGGCTTGTAATGGGCTATGTTGCATTTAAGATCCTTTCTAGAGACATTTTATTGACCAGACAGCCCAATTAGGTTTGTAAAGTAATGTCAGGATGATCTGTCTTTATAGGTGCTCTGTGTTAATAGCTCTCAGGACTCCATTAAAGTTGTGTGGATCAAATAGCTGGCAGTGTAAGAGTGAAGCAGGAAATTAGTATATCACACACTCATTGTAAACATCACTTTCAGAAGTGGTATTTTTCATAACACTCCAACGTTTCATGTCATTTAAGCTCTTCTTTAGTCATTTTCCTTGGTTTTATCTACTGTTCTGTTGCTGTTTGGAAAGGGTGCTGCCTGATTCATTTGCAACAAATGCTTGGAATAAAAGCATCTTTAAACTATTAATGAACTCATTCAATGAAAATGAGCGCATGAACAGCTTCCAAATCTGCGTAGAGTACTGGCTATGAAAGTGGACTTACTTGAATAGTGGATAAGGTGTTAAAAGAATGACTGTGATAATGAATGCAATACATTAAAGTACAGTCATTGTTTAACCGTTTGATTTCTGCTCTTCATGTCAGTTGACCCACCTTCCACAGCATATCACCTACCATTTGATCTCATTTATTTTTGCTTTCATCTTCCAAAATCTCGGTGCAAGTACCACCACAATTATCTTGCCATCTTCAGATATAACTATAACATTTTATATTTCAGTGCTCATTTTGGTCATAGTTAGTAAGTTGGCTCACATAACCTTCATCTGACTCCTTTTTATACTACTATTAACTAGTGTTAATGTGTATAGCTGTAGGGCCTGCTATGGCATCTCTTGTAGTTTGGTTTTCAGTAATTCTCACTTAACCTTTTCTGTCCCTTTGTATATACATTGTGCATTCATTAAACATTATACACAACTTTTACCATCTGCTCATGTGTAATAGTATAATAATTCTTTATATGTTGGTCCAGATTCTTGGGTTATGTCTGCACAACCTCATTGATTTCAAGATAAGGTATTCATAACCGCTTTCCTTCTGTTGAGAATAAAGTTACCATATCTAAGCTTTAAAGCAGGGGTGGGCAAACTTTTTGGCCTGAGGGCCCACATCCGGTTTCCAAAATTGTATGGAGGGCTGGTTAGGGGAGGCTGTGTCTCCCCAAACAGCCAGGTGTGGCCTGGCCCCTGCCTCCTATCTGACCCCCCTGCTTGTCGCCCCCCGATGGCTCCCCCGGGACTCCTGCCCCATCCACTACCCCCTGTTCCCTGTCCCCAACCACCCCCGGACCCCCACCCCACCCCTGACTGCCCCCTGCTGCCCCATCCAACCCTCCCCTCTCATTGCTGACTACCCCCCAAGGACCCCTGTCCCATCCAACCCCCCTGTTTCCCCACCCTCTGACACCCCCGACCCCTATCCACACCCCCGATCTCTGACCACACCCCCAAACTCCCCTGCCCTCTATCCAACCCCCCCTGTCCTCTTACCATGCTGCCTGGAGCACCGGTGGCTGGCGGCGCTACCGCCGTGTCTCCCAGAGCAGCGGGTGAGGCTGTGGCTCTGCAACTGCGCTGCCCGGCTGCCCAGAGCGTGGTGTGGCGCACTAAGGCTGTGGGGGAGTGGGGACAGCAGGGGAAGGGCTGGGGACTAGCCTCCCGGGCCAGGAGTTCAGGGGCCGGGCAGGAGGGTCCCGCGGGCCGTAGTTTTCACACCTCTGCTTTAAAGGCTCAACCCCGAAGAACTTACTTTGTTTTCAGTTAATTGCATGAGTTAACCGCGATTAATCAACAGCCCTAACTGGCAGCAAATAAAAGGAGATTAAACTTGGAAAAATGCAAGTTGATATATCAGGAGATATATTTAATGAAAGGGAGAAACCTCAGAATGATAATGGATAGCAATTGAGATATGAGTTTGCAGTGTAACATGGCAGCAAAGAAGGCCAATGCAGTTCTGAACTGTATATACAAAGGCATCATATCATTGTAGTTACTCTGAAATGACTACAGTGCTGTCATGCCTTCACTATCTCCTGCTTTCATGACCAGAATCTTCTCTTCTGTGGCTCCTGAACATCAGCATCCTTGATCTTCAATCGGTCCAAAATACAAGCATAAAGCTATGTCCCTAATCCACCGTACTGACTATCTTTAGCTCTTTTTCAGATCCTTCCACTAGCTCTTCCTCGCTGTCAGGATCAACTCCTTGGCTTCACTTTCAAAACCTTACACATCCTGGCTCTTCATACCTGTCTGCTTTTGTCCCTTTAATCTGTCTTTCACACTCTTTGTTCAACTCAAAATGCACAGCTAACAAGTTCCTTCGTGTGCTTCTACCTCTATCATTTCAGGGCCTTACTCCATGTGGCCTCATTTGTCTGGAACTTACTCTCTGAACCAGTCCAACAACCCTTCATGCTCTCCTCTTTAAATCCCTCCTGAAAACACACTAGTTTTTGACCAAGGAGGCCTATAAACTTTGTCCTACTCATACATATTCTAAGGGGTTTGTGTGTGAGAGAGAGAGCACACACAAATTATGGAGCTAACAAGATCTGTGCTTAACTTTACCCGTTATTTGCATTGCTTTAATCGATTCTCTTTCCACCCTGCTGCTGCTCCTTTGCTCTGTATTTTGTCTAATTAGATCATAAGATCTTTGAGGCAGGGGCATGTTCTTCTTCTTTGATTATGAAGTGCTGTAAACTTAAGATCTATGCACTTGTGAAGTGCCATACGTGCCACAGAGTTGCTGGGGCTTTACAATTATAATCTATGTATCTACATTTTGAAGGTGAGTTTGTTTGTTCAGTAATCTTTTTATTATGGAGGGCTATTTTGTCTTCAGTGCTGTGTACAGGGTGATAAAAGTGAATTACTGAAAACACTTCAGGTATGAATTTCAGTATGCATCCAGCTGAGATTTGCTTTATTATATATTCCACATATTATTATTATTATTTATTATTCTGTATGAAAAGCTTCATTACATTCATAACTGTCCCTTATGTCCTGATGACCAAACCCAAATATTACTTGAAATTGGAAGAACTTCATGATTTGCCAGGTCCCCTCTAAAGTCACTATAAGGTCCCCTCTATAAGGTCCCCTCTAAAGTCACTATAAGGTGCTGCTGTGTGCATGGATTCTTGATTAGTGATTTGTGAAATTCAAAAAGTCATTGCAATAGTCCTGAACCTTAGTGTTAACGGAGAGTCTTCCATTGCCTTCAGAAGGTGGTCAGACAGGGTTGTAGTGGATCACCGTCTGCTATTCAGCTATTAGCAGCTCAGCATATTTTGTTAAAGTGCTGCAAGCCTTTTCTGAGTGCTGTTCCTCAAATTGTGTGCTACCTTGGACTTAAAATGCGCAGCCACTAATATCCCTGCCTGTTTGATTCATGTACCTAAAGCTGCATGGAGAGGGGCTCCCATTTCCCTTCTTTTCTTCCCTTTTATTTGAACACTTCTGTTCTCTACTCAGAGAGATGCTGGAAGTGACCTGGATCTTCAGATACAGCTCTTGAGCTTGTTTTAAGGGAGTGAGAGCTCATCGCTTCAAGTCTGAAGCAGGAGGTGTGATCAGCAGCCACTGTTGAAAATCTAGCTTTATTCAAAGCGGATATCAGGCTAGACTGAGATGCAATTTACACGAGGAAAAGAAATATCTATATTGTGTTTTCTTAATTGCAATGGAAATGAACCTGCTATAAATTCCTGCATATATGTATAGGGTTGCCACTAAAGTCAATGGTAAAGCTTCCAAGGTGCAGAATCAGACCCACGGTACTTTACTGCATTCTGAGTTGCATAAAAGCACTATGGTAATAAACTCATATGACTGAAGGAGAATCATTTAAAATCCAGGAGAAAGGGTCAGACCAGCAGTAGTAATAGATAAGTAAATAAATAAAACAGTTAAATTAAGAGTGAAGTGCTATGGAGAGTGCAATGCAGAAATATATGGGGATGTCAGTTTAACTTCTTTCATTTTAAAGTATTTGAAAATCTCTCAAATGCTGGGGGGGCAGGAAACAAACAAACAAAACCAGAAAAGCCCTACAGCGAAGTTGTCAGACACTTTGGGTCTTTGGCTGTCAGAAAGAAAGGTCATCCTGCTGCCTTTCCAAAATGCTAACAGTAATCTCTCATAGGCAGCAGCAGTAGTTCTATTATCAGCTGAGCAAGGCCCCATTGTCAGTGATTGACAAGGTTTCCACCTCCAGATTTCTTCCATAACCATGCTTAATGACTTGGGGCTTGCAGGCTACTGCTTGTGATGAAAATTCAGCAGGGCTCAGGGAGGTTGAAAATTCAGCAGCGGGCCTCATGCGATGTGCATTAGCTATCACTGCACTTGGCAGCAGAATGTTCTGCTTAGCAATGTGGAACATTTTAAGGTAGAACATAGTCTCTTATGTTTTTGTCACATGCATCGTAAAAAGCCATGAATGCACACAAATGTTAGAGTTTAAAAGGGGGTAATAATGCATTGGTAGACACAATCATCACAATATTGGCTAGATAAGGTGCCTCAATACTTTGAACATCTGTAGCATCTTTCATCCAAGTATTTGAAATGAAATCATTTTACAAACACTAAGTCCTAAGCTTCATTACACACTTCTGTGGCACATGTTATTCTCCTCATTTTACAGATGGATAAATGGAGACACAGAGAAGTTAAGTGGTTACACAGTCAGTGAGAGAGCCAAACATAGAACTCAGAGATCCAATCCCTGTTTATAACAACTAGATAGCCTAACAGAAATCACTGTCTTCCTCAAGAAAGTGCAAATTATATAAATGTACTTTAAACTCTAGGTTTAAAAAAAAAAGGATTTATAGGAGATCTGAAAAGGTCACATGATTAGTAGTTCACACTGAGCTGGACATTTTGCACAAGCAGATACTTGACCTGCATGCACAATTTCAATAATTGCACATGTATTTCTGCCTGTGTCTTTAGGTTTCTGGTATTTTGAAAATCATTCCTAGAGGACAGATGTCACTATCAAAACTAATACTATTTGGAACACATGTTGGCAATCTCTGCAGATAAGAGGAGGATCAATAGTCTGATTCTTCTCTCACTGAATTCAGTAGAAGTTTTGGCAGTGATATCCGTGAGAGAAGGATTGGGCCCCTAAGTGAGCATGGAGGCTGTATTAGTCTTTCACCTCAGAGGTCAGTCTCTCCAGGTTAGGATTGAAGCATGTCATGGGGCCGGGTGTAAAAACCTTGCACTATTTGACTCTGTTGTGCCAGTTCTGTGAATAAGTAAATAAGTTCAGTCTCCAGGTGTTCAGTCGGGTACCTTTCAAGATGATCAAATTCAATTTATAAAAGAATTTATAGCTAGAATTTGAGAATTGTCAGCCTATCACTAATAGCTTTGCTCAGCAAACTGTAGAAGGAAAGCTCTCCTTAATACACGACAGTAGCCAGACATGTAATTTGAAATACTGTATATACTTTTGTAAAAAGAGCAAGTAACAATTTCCCCTACCTTTTGGCTGTCTTCTGTAAGTTCATTGGAAAGGATGTTCAAGAATGCGGGGAAAAGGAAACAATAAAAAGATCAACGTTGGAAATGCACTGAAATCCCCTCAGGGATATGCTTGAGTAACTAGATCCTGACCTTGGCAAGTAAAAGAACAAAAACATGGTAGCAGGGTTAAGACTTGAGACATAGTAGCAGAGCTGAGACAGTTTTGATGTTTGATGGCTTTATGATCCTCCACTGTCTAATCAACAGGAATAGCCTGTGAGATTCAGAGAGCGAAGCTCAGCATCTTTATATCAATTCAGAGATGTGTTCTCCTAAAAAGTCAACCATTGTGGATTTTACCATAGCAGAGTCTGCTGGGCGTCCTTGTCTTAGTGCCCAAGTAGGGACTAATCTTAATTCTGCAATTGAGCTTCTGTTGTGTGGAACTTAAACAGAGGGCTTTGGAACTGGGAGCCTCAAGAAATGACTCTCCCCAGACTCATTTACAAAGAGGTTTCCACACCTATGCTTTCGTCCAAGCATGCAAACCTTCACATGCAGTATGTAATGTATGGTGTAGTGCCACTTTCATATCTTCTTTGCTACTTCTCTCCCTTTCCATACTAGGACTTGTACCATTTACATATTTATTAATGATCTAGAAAAGAAGGTATGTGGCAAGATGGCAAAACTTGAAGACAATACCAAATTATTTAGGTTACTCAAGACCAGAGAAGACGCTGAGGAACCTCAGAGGGACTTAAGCAAGCTAAATGAATGGGTGACACAACAGCAAATAAAATTCAATGTTGACAAATGCAAAGCAATGTAGACTGGAGGGCATATTTTATCTACACATGTACCTTCCTGAGCTCCAAATTAATTGTATCGGCTTAAGGAAAAGACCTGGGTATCATTGTGGACAACTTAATGAAAACTTCAGTGTGCAACAGTGGTCAAAAAGTAAATGATGTTAGAATGTATAAAGAATGTGATGGATAATATGGAAAAAAAATATGGGGCAGAATATCAAAGCCTTAAATGAAAAGCATTAGCTGCCATTGACTTTCAGTGGGAGTTAGATGCCTAACTGCTATTTGTCCCTGTGAAAATCTCCCCCTTAATACCATTTTATAAATCAAAGGTACATCCTCAACTGATGCACTGTTCAGTTTTGGTAACCCCATATCAAAAAGGATACAGCAGGAATAGAGAGAGGTTCAGAGATGGGAGACAAGGGTGGTTGGGTGCATGGAAAAAATGCTCCTGTGAAGAGATTTGGAAAAGATTGGGATTCTTTATCTTGGAGATAAGATGAATGAGGGGATATGATAAAAGTTTATATAAAAGAATAAATGGTCTAGAAAAGGTCTCATAATATAGAATCAAGAGGACATTGAACTGAAAGGTGACAAATTCAGAACTGATAAGAGAAAACACTTTTTCACACACAAGGCACAATTAGCCTGTGGAGCTCAATGACACCATATAACATTGAGATCAAGTGCTCAGTAGGATTCAGAAAAACTAGATCTTTATATGGCTAATAAGAATATCCAGATCTGTAAAAGTAACTTCTTTAAAAACAGACCTTTGGAAGGGCTATAAACCCTTATGCGTCCAAGCATGAACCAAAATCTTACTATTGGGGATTGGAGGGAAGCTTTCCTTGGTACTATCTCTTCACAATCTACTGCAGAGTTGCTAAGCAGGGAGGAAAGTTAGAGAATTCAGTATGTGCTGTAGCTCACTGGCATTGGAACAAGACAGAACTGTGACTAGGGAATTGATGATGGATCTTCAACTGGTGAGTTGGATACAAGAAGGTGAAAGAGCAGAGTCCTGTGTAGTTGTACAGTGTAGGTCACCATTTTGCCAGTCATTTGAAATTTTATTTCTCTTTATTTATTTTAGAAAATAATAAACTCTTTTCATGAATGGCTCGTACTGCATTAGTGAACTGGAAACTACTTGTAATAATTTTGCATCTTTCGGCTCATGCTTTGTTAGTGAGCAATTGATGATTTCCTTGAATTAAATCTGACATTAGTTCAGGTCTGATTTATTGCCAATCCTGTACCTCCATCCAATGTAGAATTCCCTTCCCAAAATTACATTGGAGGATGTGACACTGCACTCCATATGCTTTATGAAAATATGCTTATGAATGTGAATATGATGTAACTGGAATAAGCTTATAATATACCGAGTGCATTCATCCTGTTTGTTTGCATGTATTATTTCTATGTCTGGAGTTAGGATAATAAGATATAAACTTTTATTACTGATGTAAACACATTAAGTGGAAGCTATTAAGTGTGCTTCAGAATCAGTGAACTGTAAATGGCTCTGTTTACTTGCAAACCTTCCTGTGTATGTGTGGGCCAGCCCAAGGAGAATGGAGGCTGGGGACTCACAGGACATGTGACCATGTCACATGATACTGGAATCCATCTTAAATCTGGTACTTTTCCATTTAGAAGGAAGGCTGGGAACCCAGAGAGATGAAAGATTCCCGCCTTGTGCCAAAGCTATAAAAGGGAGCGGAACAGGACAAAGGGGGCGGCCAGACATGAGAAAACTGAGTTTCCACCTAAGATGTCTGCTGGAACTAACAAGGACTGTACCAACGGAAAGGATTGGGCCTAGACTAGGAAGGAGTCTAGTCTGTGAAAGAAGCTTATTGGAACATCTCTGAGGGTGAGATATTCTCTGTAATCAGTTTCTTAATGTGTTAGGCTTAGACTTGCATGTTTTGCTTTACTTTGCTTGGTGACTTACTTTGTTCTGTCTGTTATTACTTGAAACCACTTAAATCCTACTTTTTATACTTAAAAAAATCACTTTTGTTTATGAATGAACCCAGAGTAAGTTAGCAAATAGCTGTGCATATCTCTCTATCCGTATTACAGAGGGCGGACAGTTAATGAGTTTACCCTGTATACGCTTTATACAGGGTAAAACTGATTTATTTGGGGTTTGGATCCCATTGGGAACGGGGTGTCTGGGTGCTGGAGGCAAGTAACCTGCTGAGCTGTTTTCACTTAAAGCCTGCAGCTTTTGGGGCATGGTCCAGACCCTGGGTCTTGGTTGCAGCAGGCTAGTGTGTCTGGCTCAACAAGGCAGGGTTCTGGAGTCCCAAGCTGGCGGGGAAAACAGGCTCAGAAGTAACTTCAGCATGTCAGGTGACAATCCCAAGGGGGTCTCTGTGACCGAACCAGTCACAGAGGGGAAGAGAGATTTTGATTTTTAATGCATGTTGAAAGCTGCTCAGAGGTTTGGAATGTTAAAAGCAGTCCTAACTGAGATGGATTAGTGGGCTAGCTGTAGGTGAGGTGGTCACCAATACGGTATAAATGTAATGAATCCCTGGGCTCTACTGTTTATTATATGGATTTCATCACTGCACATGAATGTGTATGTATAATATTGCAGTAGCATATAAAAGCTCCAGTCATGGATCAGGGCCCCATTGTGCTCGGTGCTGAATGAAATGTATATGTGTCCTACAATTTCAAAAGTGACAAATAATTTTAGGTACCTTCGTTTTTGAGTGTTCACCTTACAACATCCTACCGAGGCCTGATTTTGTTGCTTAAAGGTAATATATTCTAACTCAGAGAATTCACAGGACTTACTGTTACCTGAAATACCTTTGTGTTCTGGGAGTTTTGCTTTGTTTTTCAGGGAGTAAAAATATTTTAAATAGTATGATAGAAATGTTGGCCTTCAAAATTCCAGCTCCCAATGAAATGTGTTCATTATGCATGGAAGCGATATGTATTATCTGATAAAAATGGCAAGAAAAAATAATTTTTTAATTTTATTTTTTATATGTTAAAATTTCATGGCCCCACTAGTTTTTCATATTGTCTGAAGGCTTGTTGCAAGAAATCCATTTTGTCCCTGCGCCTCACAGACCAATTGGCTGGTAGACTTGAGAGGCTTGTGAAAGCTGCAGGTAAATTAATAGCAGAGAATGTGCCTGAGGACCATGCCTGGCTGCTCCTGAAATCTTTCTGAAGCCTGAATTATTTGTATTAAGATAGGCAGGCACTCAGGCCTCTATGAGTCAATTCTTTGTAACAGTTGCCAATATTTTTATACCTGAGAGAGCTGCTTCATTCTTTATTATTGCTCAAAATCAATACTCCCATTGCCCTCACAAAATGCTATACAAGCATTATTGGCATTTCACTTGGCAGTGAAGGGTATCAACATCAATCTCGCCAACTGCACACTTCACTAAGCCTGTTCCACTTCTCTACTGTGTATTTGTATTCCATCTGTGATGCTCTCTTCTGCTTCATTTGAATGGGAATCCTTAGCAGAGCTTCGACACCTTCTAAGATTAGAAAATGGAAAGGCATCATTTAGCCATTGATTAAAACACACGTGTGTGTGTGTGTGTGTGTGTGTGTTGCAGGATTTGAAGCCTAATGAAATTTCATCTTAAAAAAAATTGCTACTAAAATCCACGTGTTATTTAAAATAATAATAATAATAATAATTATTATTATTAATCTCCTGACCCAAACTGCAGCTTCTGTTCCAACAAATTGCCATAAGATCTAAGGTGATTTTCAAGGTTTATAAAAATCCTTCTAAATTAACAAGTCTTAATTCACAAACAATCCCACATGCAGAAGAGCAGCGATATATTGCCAAACAAACCAAACATACTGTACACCAGTGTAAAGAAAGACTCTTTCGAATAGCAGCCGCATGTTACTCTAATTGTGTACAGCTGCACCAGTTTGATATGCTAGCTCAGTCACGAAGATTTGCATTCAACATGTAAATTCAGCTTTAAACATGCAATTTCTAGACCTATTCTAAAATGGGAATTGTTCAAGGCATCCTGTCTCCTGCAGAGCTGTGTATCACTATATAATACAGTAGCAAGCAGAGTTTGTTCAAATAACATCAGAACCAAGGCATGCTAGAGTACTGTTAATAATATAACAATCTCTTCCATGTAGCTGCATAAAAAACAAACAAACAAAACAAACAACAACCTGGTCTTCTTCCGCTTCCTAGTTACTCCTTAGTATTGACTCCCTGCATATTTTCCCCAGTTGCATGATTATTGTTTAGTTCCCCTCAGGCTGGGATCTAATAAAAAAATATTGAGGTGAGTTATTTTTGCCCCAAAGTGCAGGAAACTGTTTGGGCAAGGTAGATTTATGTTTATGCACGGAGATTGTAGCCATGTTAATAACATTCAGGAATTTCAGGATTGCATTCCATTTTGTGGGAGACAGAACTATTAATTCCTCCCTGGGAGAGAAATGTTTGAACCATGCTGTGTCACTTGCAACAATTTTCCAATACCAATGTTTGAGCAGAAGAATTTCACTCTGTCCCTTCTTGTCTCGCCTTGTCTCTCTGCCTCTCCCCCCAGTACCTATCCTAGCCCCACATGAGTATACTTTGGGAATGTTTATGGAACAATTATCCTGAAAATGTATCATCTGGATGAATAATAGTTTTCTTCCTGCATTTTAATAGATTTTGAACGTGTTTGTTTGGGTTTACCTTCCATTCAGAGTACCATCCTTGGTGATAAGCAGACCTTCCGTAATAACATAAACTATGACAATGCTCAAGCAAAGCAATTTGCTAGTGTTTGTATGGAGAGGGAGTTGGATAAACAAAAGGCCCTAGATACTGACCCTGGGATTTTGCTTCCTTTTTTATTAATATATGCCATTTGGTGCAGTCTGGATCATTCCAAAGGCAAAATATTTGTTACTCAAAAATATGAACCAAGGATAAAAATCATCCTGGACAGGGATGATTTAGCAGGATGTAATATTAACTGTGTCAGGGGCAGGGAAATCCTCCTTCAGTTAGAACGCTGTCCATTTAAACAGCTCTAAACATTGCTGTAGTTCAAGGAAACAATAGGGTGGGTGTAAACATCTGTCAGTATAACTGTATCTATTGATTCCTCCCTTCATTTTTATCCTTATACTTCAATCTCTTGTATGCATCCCTTGGCTCAGATTTTCAACAGGCTAAAATAGCTGTACAATTTACATACTGATTATCTGTTATATAGTCAGTTATAGCTACTATGTTTGTCAAGAGCATAATGATTAATATATATAATTAGAAAATAAATAAACATTATATGTAATAGTACAACTGTTGCTACTAACCCTCCCCCACAGGATTCTGTGTTAGCTACTGCAGTGCCATGTAGATAAAGCCCCCCCTAGTTTACAGGTAGATTATTTTCCAGAGTAGCATGTTTATTCTATATCTTAAAATCCTTTCCTTGTGTTTGTACATCCAGTGGTCACCAAGAAGGTTAAAGGTTACAACACTTCTAACAAATCAATGCATACTATTTACACTCAAAATCCATTAAACCGGTGGGAAAAGATAGTATATTGCACTGAAATTGCATTTTTTAATTGTTAAGCTCTAATGAACCTGATGTACAAGGTGCTGAGTCCCCTCAACTGCCCTCCTAGAGGCACAACATGGAATGATTGAGGAGAAATAAAGAAAAGCATTTAGAGCCTCAGTCTGCTCTCACAGAAGTCAATGGTATTTTGGTGATTTGATTCAGTGGAAGCAGGAGCCAGACCTTTGATTAAAATACTCTAAGCTCTCATTCTGTATCCCAGCCCTCAAAAATCTACAACTGTGCATTCACAGCATCCGAGGTCTTGATCCTATGGTTGTTCAGCACCTCAAAGGAAGTTGTGGACACTCAACACCTCACTAGATCAGGCTCTAGAACAATAAGCATAGCAATATTTTACATGTGTGTTGAAAATAATAAAGCCCTGTACCTATAATAACACTACTTTTCCTTGGAAATATTTACTAACAATGTGAATGACCATAGGACCTGCTGCTCTTAGTGCTTTGTGCCTGAAACTCCCTTTGATGTCAATAGGAGTTCTGAGCACAGACATCTTATAGGACTGGGACCTTAATTGAACTTACCTTCAGTATTTAATATAATTATCCTCCTACTGTGTTTCAATAAAGCAGGATGCTTTAATTCTGTAAAGCCCAAATCTGACATAGTCCAGCAGTTCTGGTGGGGCTGGAATGAGCAGTTACTGGGGACAAAATGAAAAAAAAAAATAGGAGCCTAAAGTTAATATTTGGGCTTCTAAAAGAATGGCATGGTGTATGAAAGCTTTGAGCATCTAGTTGCTCTGACAGAAGCCAAGGAAGCTAAGAGCTGAGCATTTCTGAAACTGAGGCTATGTATTCAGGAGCCTATTTAGGCTCCTCTTTTTTTTTAAATTAATTAATTAATTAATAGCCTGGGATGCTAGAAAGAAATACCTAAAAAGGGGAATTTTTATGCAAAATTGATAGGTTGACAAAAATACTACTAACATCTTTGAGGGCCACTGCTGAGTGAATCTAGAATGGGCTATTTTCTGCTACATTATGTTGTTGTTGTAATACTGTTGTTTCCAGAAAATCTCTCTTTAGGAACTTGCCAAAGTGATTACATTGAGTAAACTTTAGTGATTGGTTACATTTGCACTCTTCTTGTTTTCCCTGGCTATAGTTCAGACTCTAGGTGCTTTCAGAAGTTTTCATAGGCTACAGACAACATTCAGGGAGACCATTTATTTGAACATCAACTCCTTTATGAGATATTTCTTCCAACAACTCAAGAATATACATACACCAGAAGCAAAAAGGATGGTAACAAGCATTCCCTCTGCTCCTGAAGATGGCAACAGTGGGCCCCCAGTACTTACCCCAGCAGCTGGGGTACAGCGACTGGGCTTGGTTATTAAAAGAGCTAGACCAGCCGCACATTTCTTCTGCTGCTCCACACAGAGGCCTCTAGGCTGGAGTGACGGTTGGACTCCCAAAAGGAGTGGTGTTTGGAGCTAACACCCCATTGAAGCAAATGTGGTAGTTTGCATATCTCAGAGTTACTTGTTGCATGCTATATGCAGATTCAGGTAGCAGTTTCTGCATTGGCTACACCTAGGTCATGCTTTCAAGGTTTTCTTTGCAACTGTGTAGGTTAGAAACATATTTTTAAAATATTGTTTTGACGAAAGCAGAGATTCTCATGTAATCACATGAATCCCAGAGCTGGACCCTAAGTATTGGCCATTACTGCCTGTGCCTTAATCAAGCCCTGAAAGGGAATTGAGCACTGACCAGAGACCTTCAGAATGATCTCCCACACCAAGGATGGTGGATCCTCTGAGCCAAGTGCTCTGTTGTTCCTTTTCAACTTGGTGTTCTAAGGTTCCTGCATTTATCCACCACTGCCTTGGTACACAGTGACTTATGGATCGGTTTGATATGTTGTAAAAGACTTGGGAATTCTTCAGGATGAAAGTCACCATTTAAGAAGCTGCTGCTGTTTTATTACTGCACTGTGGAACTTTTATTATTCTGAAATGTATCTGATAATTGAATGCAGTGGACCAGCTCTAAGCAGGGGCAACTTCCACTCAAGTCATTAGGACTTCTACCCATGTATACTAGGACTGAATTTGACCTGGGATGCTTAAATAGGAACCCTGTCATCCAAGTTGATGCTGTTATTCTGTGATTCGGCTGGGTCATTCCAATAATTAATAGTTTGGTATATGAAACCATTTGTTGGCTCGTTTCATTTTCTTTGCCTCTGACTGGGGTGTCTGATTAGATGCAAATATTTTTTTCCCAAGGGAAGCACTCTCTGATTTGTGACCTGTTTAGCATTAAATCACTACATCTTTCTGAGTAATAAGACTTCAAATTCTGAAAAAAACCTCTGCAGACAAATGTTGAAACTGTGGTGTCCGCACTTTTATTTTCTTCAAGCATGTCACCCAGCTGCACTACTACCAGTACTTTTTGTTCATTTCATCTTGCTGAGCCTGATTGCTTCCTTGATCCTTTACATCTCACACCACTGCCCAAATTCTTCTCAGGTCTGCAGCTGCTCACTTGCATCATTGCACAGTCTTTGTATAATTCTAATCTCAAAGACCCCCCCCCCCAAAAAAAACAACTACTTTGGAGACAGAGACAGTACAACAGATGGGAGGGGGGAGGATGTGGTATATTTAAATACTTGCACTTAGTAAGGGGAATCATGGAGTCAACAACTAAACCCTCAATATGTGGCAGTGGTCAAAGAAGGCAACACACAGTATGGTTGTATAATAGGATGGAAAGTAACATAGAGGCACTAGGGGGTGTTATGTCTTGGTGGGATGCCAGCTCAATGGTTCGCTCTAAAGTTTTATACCTAGAATATTTTAAGCATTTAAAGTACTTTTTTTTTCCCTGGACAAAAGACACCTTTTTTCTCCTGGCACCTTTCTATGCCCCGTCTGTCTTCCTCAACCCCCTGAACCCTTCCTCTACATCTTCTCTGGTTCATTCCACCTTCCATGGCCTCTGCACGCCCCTGTCTTTGACTCCCCTTTTTCTATGATCCCTCTTTCCATATCTACTTCTCTCTTCCTTCATCTACATTTCCCTACCACTTACCTTGCCCTCCCAAACCAGTACTCTTTTTTTTTGTGCCTTCTCAGCCTGTGTCTGTCCCCCATCTTCCCCAGCAACCTCCACACTACCTATGTCTCCAGCCTTACGACCTGCTTACCTGCAGCCCCCATTCCATGTCAGCCCTCCATGTACCTCCTTAGCCCATGTCCCCAGTTCACATTCTTGAGGGCTTCTGCTCCCGCTCTATCCCTCCCAGCCTGCTCCACCCTCCTCCTGCCCTCCCACCACATATCACCTGTGGTGCAGCAGCTGTTGCAGCAAAATCTTGATTCAGCAACAGGTCAGTTTGATATTTATAAACAATTATATTTTAATCACTGTTCTCTGCGATTTAATCACTGTTCTATATGAAGTGATTTAATCACTGTGATTTAATCACTGTTCTATATGAAGAAAAACAGCTCTTCATAGTTTTAAAAATTCCCCAGCAGTCCTCTGCAAAAGCACTAATCGCCAAAGAACAAACTTAGAGTATATAAGCTAAAACATTCTGCATATATGATGAGTTTTATATATGAAAGCTGTTACGTTTTTGAAATACCATAACTTTAAAACTCCTTTTCTGATTTCTCCCAGACTTTTCCCAAAAGTGATATGAAATTTATGGGGAAATGTCTTTCTTTTAAGGGAAACTTAGGAGGATTTTAATGGACCGTTTTCTCCTTCCTTGTTACTTCAGTCAATCCAGGATACTTCTGGAGGATGTATCTTTCTCTAACTGCTTCCAACCCCACATCAGTCCTAAAATATCACCCTTCTCTTCAGTCACAGCCCTCTAAAATCTCCTTTATTTCTCTCTCCCACACCAAAACAATCTAATTTCTTTTATAAGCTCTTTACTTTATGAGCATGAGCATTGCAGATGATGTAAATAAGATCCAGCTCAAAAAGAGATGCTGTAGATTGCAAGCGGAGATTATCTTTGAGCTTTCAGAAACCAAACAAAAATGCAGCAGGGTAAATTAGGCTTATTTTTCATTTTTGGATTCTTGGTGAAAAGATTAAATGTATCAGTTCGGCTTTATCTGCAAAACATTTCAGAGAGCTCGGTGACCTCCAATCACCGCTATACTTCCCAGGTACAATGGAGCTGTAGATGAGTAGCAGGGAGGCTTGTGAGAGCAAGAGACAGACTTTCAGAGGAGCTTGACCTAGGCTATGGCACTCACTACCACAAGAAATAAGAATACCTGTGGACTGCACCATTTTCCAACCAATACATTCTTTATATGCACATTTAGACATGCAACCTCCCACTCCCCATACCAATCAAGCTATTTCTCCTATTAACTGGTAAGAGAGAAAAAGAGCAAAAAAAGATTAAATTTGCGATTATTTTTACACGCATGCATTTTATATAGAGTGTATGTGTTAGACCCTCATATATTATGATGATGGAGGACATATAAGCCACCTAAAGAGAGAGCAAGCAACTCACTTTAAACAATAGGGCCAAATTATGCCTCCGTTTAAACCTATTTAATTCCACTCATGTAAGAGGTTACATATGTGTTTATTGGGTGAGGACAGACTTTGGCCCATCATTTTTATTTGCAAGAATAGAGACAGTGGATTTATTGTTTTATCCATTAATCAAATTGTTCCATTTGTAGCAAATTCTAGCCGAAGAACAGAAAAATCCAACAGAAGAGAAAGGGCAACAATAAAGTGATTTTAAAAAAAAAGATCCCTTCATAACACACTGAGGTGCATGGGGATCCACTATGGCATGTGTGTTACAGTGGTTAATACTGAATCCCTATTTCACATACTTGAGGGAATGAGAGAGAGGTCTCTCCTTGCAATCAAGCCGTCTTGTGTTTGGATTTCTTAGGAAATGATCCTTCTTTCAGACATACAAAAAAGAAAGTCTAATGCAAACATGCGAGAGTAGGAGGTAACAGTTTACTTTTGTGCTAGCTTTTCATCGGCAGTGCTATAACAACCACTAATTTCATATTTGTAGAATGAAGTGTATTGATTCAAGAGTGAGATTCTTTCTGCTTGCGTGCTATAATATGAGTTCCACTCGTGTTGTCGTAGCTTAACATGAAATGAAATAGGAGGAAGGGGAGAGAAAAGGAGAGATGAGACACATGTGACATTATTTGCAACTAGCTCAGCACTCATCTTGAAATGATTTGGTGCTCAGGCTATTCAACAAGCATGAGAAAGATAATAATCAGCCTTTGGTTTTAGATTCCTTTGAGCTTTATTATAGAATAATTTAATTAAAATACATTTTTATTGCCATTTTACTGTCTCTGTCTGCTCTCCTTACTGCTATAATTTCCTGAAAAGGAGATGTATGACATCCTGTGGGCATCCGTGGTAGCTTTTCAATCATCAATTCATGTTCTGTGCTATTATTTTCATTTTGGGGAAAGGACAATTTTTTTTCCTTCACAAAAATGAGTGGTTTGATTATTTGATGCAGAACTAGGAAAATTAAACCCTTCTTTCTCTTCTGGGCACACTGGGGTCATAGTGCAGACCTGGAGGGGTAATGATGGAAAAAACAATACTCATACATACAAGTTTTGTTGGACTATTTGTCCAGAGAGGAGGGTTGGTCTCATGACTGGGACTCAGGAAACCTGGATTCAATTCCCAGTGCTGCCACAGGCTTGCTGTGTGATTTTGAGCAAGTTGCTTGTTCCAGCAGTGCTCTATTCAGGAAACCAAGATAACCCAGTTCCCAACTGTTTCTTTGTCTTGTCCATTTAGCTCTTCCAGGTAGGGACAGTCTCTTACTCCATGTGTACACAGTGCCTAGGACAATTGGGCTCAGTTGATGCTTTTATACATTACTGTAATAGAATAATACCCCTCTTTCTATCCAGTTACTTATAAGGGCTTCATCACCCTAGTATGTGAGCTACCCTTTCTGTATTTCTATAGATCATGATTGTGACATTTTTCACTTTCTTGATGAATATAGAAGCTCCTCAGTGCAAAGTTGTCACGGGCGAAAACTGCATTTTATGCAAGGCTCCAGCTTGCAAACCAAGCTAGCCAAAAAGTGTTTTTGTTTGGTCTTTTCAGAAAACTGATGGGAAAGCCAGTACCCGCCAATTTCACTTTACATGGGAAGCTTCCTGCTCAGCTTGCATCTGATGCTAAGCTGCTAAATTCTTTGCAATGGGCTGAGTTTCACAGACAGTAATGTTCACAGTGTGGCAGCTCCTACTGAGATGCCAAGTAAAAGGAGCTGAAAAGCACGTTTGACTAACTCACGCCAGACAGAGCTTAGGTGTATAATGAAAGTTGTAATGAGTCCCTGGTGGTTGGGGGTCTTCTTCAATGGAAAACAATATATTATTTATTAATAAAATATTTATCAAGTTGTCTCATTTCATTTGCTAGCTTGCATGAGAGTACGCTCTGCCAGCAGAATGTATGGTATTTGCATTGTTCAGTTATCACCACGAGTTTCAATGATGCAGAATAATAAATAAATAAAAGTGCATGGTCCATAAGTGCATCTGAAATGGACTACTTTAAACATGCCAGCTTGAGAAAGTTTTCAAAATTATGTCTCCCACCCGTAAATCATGTGACTTCTTAAATATGCAAATCAGCTGTCAAAAAGCCTGGTCAGTGGTCCCCTGCCAGCTGATGATCGAACAACTAGCTTTTGTCTTTTTCAGGGAACACAGAATTCATTGTATTCTTTCAGATTTCTTTAAAGGGCTTTGAGAAGCTCTGGAGGATGAGTGCCATTAGTAAGTATTACATCACTAGCCTTTTGGCACTAAGAAGTTTACTTTTTATTATGATGTGAAATATATGCAAAATTGTGGGACTATTGGTACCACCATATCTAAAAATGACACAGTTAATGCAGTGCTGGGATGGTTAGTGGCCTTAGTGATATTTACATTTTATTTTTAAAGTTTAATTGCTTTTAGTTTGTTTGGCTTTGCAAAATATATTCTATACAACTAGTGCCTGCTTATCAGAGGTGCTGAGCACCGAGACCCCACACTGATTTCATTTGGAGGAGTTGTGCTCAGCATTTTTAAAAATCAGATCTATAACTTCTATTAGTATTATGGTGCATCAGAACACAAAAATGAACATTGTACATTTTGATGTGTAGCGCTACAAGATCATGAAGGAGAAGAGCCACTTGAGGCGAAAATGTGCCTGTGGCAGTGGCCCTCCTTTCTTTATTTTGTCTTCTGTATGATTATTTTCTTTAAACTGTCTATTCTGATGGCAGCATTTGCACATATTTTGTGTCCTAATTTGCATATGGAGGATAGTAAGTACCTGCTAGCAGCTTGCCAGTGTTAAGGTCATTAGGATCCCATCACCATAGGATACCGGCCATAATCCCAATAAACGAATGTCGATCAGACGGATGAATGACAGATGATGAGTTTGGAATAAACACTGACCTTTTGACATGTAGAAATAAAACATCTATTGTGTGTTTGGATTCCAGGTTAATGATTACTCTACTGCCCGCACCTCCTCTTTTTCCCTTGGTGGCAAGTTGTTGTTGTCATGCAGGAGTCTGAGGCCTGCTGTGCCACTGGCATAGTAGCTGAAATATTCTGATCTTGTAATGAGGCTACAGGTCAAATCTGGGATCCTTAAACACCAATCCCATTTTCTTACACACAGCAGTTAATGCACATTGAAAATAACAAGCTACAGATGAAAGATCCGTTCTATTTGAAGGTTTTAAAATGTCTCCTCTTTTTGTCTGATAAAAATAGACTTTTAAAGCATTTCCTCTGCAAAGCTAAGACTTGTGAAACAACTGTTATTCAAGAGCACTCCTGCAAAAGCTGCCTATGCACCTCTGATAATGATCAGCATTTTGGAAATCAACTTCCAGGGAGGTTTTGGTTTGCCAGGAGATGACGGGGAGAAAACATGCACATTGCCCATAAACATTACAAGCAGGGATATTTCTAGTGCCTGAAAAGATCCAGGCTTAAGCCTGAGGCTGAGAACATTAACAGGCAGAGAATCTGCTAACACCTGCTTCAAATCATTTCTGCCCAGAGCATGAAGAAATAGTTTTATGGGCATACATTGCAACACAGATAGAATGAAACATAAAACAAAGTTCTGACCACTTCTTCTCATTAAAGAATATGCCCCTTTTTGTAAGAAGGGGAGGTTAACCCTTGTGTTCTGGCCAAAATCTGATTCGTGCAATCACTATTCATTATAAATAACGTTGGTCAACATTATAAATAAAATTTTTTGCCTCATTTTGGTTAGTGAATTGTTAACATATTGATCCTTTTGATATGTTTATTATTTGTAACAATCATCTAAACAGTTCAGCTAACTATGGGTTGTTCACAAATTTTTCTTTTTGACTATTTGCTATTCACATAGTGTAGTTGGTTACCTAAGTCACATAGTATTGGTTAAAAGAAAAGGAGTACTTGTGGCACCTTAGAGACTAACAAATTTCTTTGAGCATAAGCTTTCATGAGCTACAGCTCACTTCATTGTTCCTTCCCCACTCTGAACTCTAGGGTACAATTGTGGGGACCTGCATGAAAACCCCCTAAGCTTATTTTTACCAGCTTAGGTTAAAACTTCCCCAAGGTACAAACTATTTTACCTTTTGCCCTTGTACTTTATTGCTGCCACCACCAAGCGTCTAACAGATATATAGCCGGGAAAGAGCCCGCTTGGAAACGTCTTTCCCCCTAAAATCCTCCCCAAATCCTACACCCCCTTTCCTGGGGAAGTCTTGATAAAAATCCTCACCAATTTGCATAGGTAAACACAGACCCAAACCCTTGGATCTTAAGAACAATGAAAAAACAATCAGATTCTTAAAAGAAGAATTTTAATTGAAGGAAAAAAAAATAAAAGAATCATCTCTGTAAAATCAGGATCAGATTCAAAACACAGAGAATCCCTCTAGGCAAAACCTTAAGTTACAAAAAGACACAAAAACAGGAATATACATTCCATTCAGCACAGCTATTTTATCAGCCATTAAAACAAAACAGAATCTAACACATATCTAGCTAGATTACTTACTAAGTTCTAAGACTCCATTCCTTTTCTGTTCCCGGCAAAAGCATCACACAGACAGAGAGAACCTTGACTAGGTTACTGAAAGTTTTAAAACAGGAGAATAATGAATCATGCTCTTGCAGTATTCAGAGTAGCAGCCGTGTTAGTCTGTATCCGCAAAAAGAAAAGGAGTACTTGTGGCAGCTTAGAGACTAACAAATTTATTTGAGCATAAGCTTTCGTGAGCTACAGCTCACTTCATCCCACTGAATGCATCTGATGAAGTGAGCTGTAGCTCAAGAAAGCTTATGCTCAAATAAATTTGTTAGTCTCTAAGGTGCCACAAGTACTCCTTTTCTTTTTGCTCTTGCAGTAGCAATGTTCAGATGAATAATCACTCATGCCACAATTTGTGGCACCTTGGAGATCTGCAAATATTTTCACCAATACATGGCAATTATCTGAATACTCAAACTTAATGAGTATTCTGGCCCTACAAAATATAGTGAACTGAATCAGGTGCTTTTGCGTATGTGAAAATATTCAAGAATATTTATTTCCTATTGTAGAAGCTTCTTAAATCACATTCTGAATATTTTGCTATTCTAGGACAAAACTTCAGATATGTGAATCCATTTTACCCACTGGTTTTGGTGGTAGATGTGTCATTTGGTTTTTTTAACGGAAGGATATCTAGGAAAAATTCTTCCTGCATCTTTTCTGTCGATTTTGTCTATTTCAGGCAGATGCTGCTGGTTTGCACAATTACTACAAAGTTCATTGGCCAAGCTTATTAAAGGCCTGACTAAAAGCTCAGTGAAGCCCATGGGATTCTTTCCAGTGACTTCAATGGACTTTGTATCCGGTCCGAAGTGTAGAGTAATCTACTGCTCTGTGCTACTGCATATGTGGCTTGTTGCAGAGTGTGTTGGTCCATCATGATTTTGTTCTCTTGATTGGCTGTTGCCTTTTTTGTGCCTTCTTTTAACTGTTGGTCTTGTAACCTTGTGGGGGTGTGCTTTCAAAAGTGCTTACGGAGGTTAGTCATCCAATTCCCATTGACTTTAATGACTAACTATCTTAGGCACTTTTGAAAATTCCATCCTTAAGATATGTCTACACTGCGATTAGAAACCCATGGCTGGCTCATGCCAGCTGACTCAGGCTCACAGGGCTCTGACTAAGGGGCTGTTTAACTGTGGTGTAGACTTTCAGGGTTGGGCGGCAGCCTTAGCTCTGGGACCCTTTCACCTTGCAGTGTCCCAGAGCTTGGGGTCCAGCCCAGCCCAAATGTCTACACCACAATTAAACAGCCACATTGTCTGAGTCTGAGTCTTCTGCCATGGGCCAGTCACAGGTTTTTAATGGCAGTGTAGACATACCTTCAGTGTTTTGTTGCTGCTGTTTCTTTGTTGTATTGGGTGTTGCCGCTTGATTCCTCTCCCTGCTCTTTCTCTCTCCTGCATTTTGTGCACCTGTCCTGCAGGGAGAGGGGAGGAGCAAGTTTAGCCTTCCCTTTGGAATCCTCTTGAACTCTACCATACTGTCATTCTCTTACTGGTTTTATTTCTCCTGGTTTTTTATTTTATTTTTTTCCTCTCTCCCCCACGCCTGCTTGTAGATGTTACTGTTAATTTTAATATTCGTGCTATGCCCTTTTCTGCACTAGATGAAGCTCTTTTGAATTTATGGTTTATCTGACCATGTATTGATGCCAATGCTGGCACTATCGCAGTTGCCTTCTTCAGCACAGAACCCATTGATCTTGGTGCCACCAATAATGAGGACATTGATGCAGTACCATTTGGTGGTACAGTGGAGCAGCATTGGGTTGGAGGGTAAGCCAATACATGCAGAAGAGGTGCTCTCCTTAAGCAGAGAATGTTCTTTCATTCTGGACAGTATGAAAGCAGTAGCAGTTACATGAAGAAAAAATGAGAATTCTGTTGCATTCTCATATCGTCTGTGTCATGAGGTCCATGGTAGCTAGAATTGCCCAGTGGTCCCCTGGCTGGATTTTGTTTTAAACATTGCTAGGGAATATTGCTTGGGTTCATGGCTCTGCTTATTTTTCTTGGTTGTAGGACCTGTAGCCTTGTGAAAACCTGGTGTAGCTGAGGATTTTTATCTCTTTAGTACTGCATGGAAGATGGAGAGAGGTGTTGAGGCAAAGATCACACCTTCTTCACCCACTTATCTAGAACAGGACTTCAAAGTACAGCATTTGTATTCAGAGGAGACTACTGGTGCTATATCTACTGGTCTTAGCTTTTGAGGATTCCTGGATAGTAACTAGGTCACATCCAGATGACGTAACCAGGTTAATCAGGACAAAGAAAGCAGAGCCATCCTCCTTGTCATCTTCACTGTCCTCCTGAGGAAGCATCTGTCCCATCAGTGACTAAGTAATGGCCTCCATTCTCCTGACCCCACTCATGCAGCGCCTCATAGCCCATCAATGTGTGAGTCAGGAACATGTCTGTCAACAAGCATTGACACCAGCTGCAGCAAGGCCCTCATTATTGGTGGCACTAAGTTCCTGGCATCCAGATCAGTGGGCTCTGTGCTGAAGATAACTGCCATAGTGCAGGCATTGACATCAATGCAGAGTACCCCTCTGTATATAAAATCTGCTCTATTTTACAGCATCCTCAGATGTGCTAAGTGTTTTACACAAGCAGTAAAGGATAAATGCCTTCCCTGAAGTGTTCATAGTCTGGAATATAGACATGACAGCAAGTGACGGTAATAGGCAAAGAGAGTTGATTCCTTAGTTCAGTCACATGCACATTTGGAGTGTGGGTTTTGGTTTTTTTGTTTTGTTTTTTTAAGTCTGAACGCCTTTCTTGTAGGTAACATGTTGAAGGTGAGTTGTTAGGAGGCATTAACTCAGGAAAAGGCGTGTAAGCTGGGTAAAGAGTGGTTGGGAAGGATAGTGCACCATCTGTAAGCCCTTAGGCTGGACCTTAACATCTTTTTTTTAGTACCACTTATTTTTTCAAACCAGATGCCACCGATAGGGGTATGAGAGAGTGTCTGAAGACATGAGGCAAAGTAGCAGGTGTAAGTGATACCCAGAGTGACGGGTCGTGACTGTAACCAGGTTTGTTGACACAATGGACTTAGAAATAGGGTCAACCAAAGGAAGGGGGAAAGATGAAATCCTGAACCAAGAGAGCAATTTATTTCAGCTATCTGTTTCTGGCTTAATGTGGGGAAGAAAGAATGACAGTCTCTGCCAACCTCTTGCACCATCTTTACCATTCGACTGGAGGAAGTAAAAAGGCTGCAGAGCACATATGTGTTTATTTAAATCCTCCTGTGGTCCAGAGCACTGAAGAAAGAAAAAATGTTTAATGCAGTTTCTGCTAGGCCAGTGCTAATTGTTCCCAAGGCAGGAGAATAAACCCTTTTTCATGTTCCTATCACGCACTTTATCCAGGTAAACTGTATCCACAATTTTCACTCCAGGGTTCTCCTGTGAAGAGACTGCACAATTAGTGTAAACTGGGGATTACATTGTCACATGAACAGATGGACATTAGGCATTGCCCATGTCAGGCTAATATTATATTTATAAGATGCTGCTGTAGTGATCTAGGATGCATACACTAAAATCTCCCAACAAGTTAGCTAGAGGAGCTGTAACTTTACCTCAAGTGCATGTGGCTCTGAGTCAGAGGAACTCTGGTTAAAGTCTCACCGTTCTTTCCATACTGTCCTAATAACTTGCTTGTGTGCTGACACTAATCAGCATCATCTCTAAGTAGTATTGATCTTTTAATGTCTGCCAGTCAACTTCATACAGCATTAACTGTCACCACAAAGCCTTCTGTTAGGAAGCTTTATCTGAAAATAAGGCTATTAGCAGCTGGTTTTAAATTCTGTCAAAGTCTAGTTCCCACTTCCTAATGCACAGTCTTCTATATAATGTCTGATTATCACTCTCAAGTCCCAGGAACATGAATATAACTCCAGGGGAAAGGGGTTGCGGGGGGGAGAGAAAAACGTTGTATAACCAACATACAATTTTTTTCTTCTTTTTCTCTCTCTGATTTTTGTTTTGCAGTTATTTCCTTACAGTACCTTGTTGGCAAAAATGTATTGCCTAATGGAGGCTGCAAGAAAATTATCTAGACAAAATTGCTGCCATTCTTTATAAAGGGGACAGGAAGGATGGAAACTCTTTTTTTTTTTTCAGAACAAGGGCTTTGGAAGAGAATGTCAGATCCCTGGAGAAATATCATTTCCCCTAATTCAAGTATTTTATTTGTAGCTCCTACATCTGAATATGTTTTTCTTCAGACTAGAGATTTGTAAGTGAATTATCCCTTTGCTGACAACCACACACCACATGCATATTTTGCTGTGATGCCTAATTACCATTTGATATTTTTGGATAACCAGGGTCTAATTCTCCTCTGATTTGTACCAATTTTATGCTGCTTCAATTCCATTGACTTCAACTAAGTTATTCTTGATTTACACTGAAAGTGAGATTAGAATCATGCCCCAATTTTTTATGCCCCAGTCTCCTAGAAAGTTAGAGAATGGGTCAAATTGTTTATTCAGTTCAGCCAAGCTAGATTTCCAACTGAGCAAGTTAACACTTAACTTTCAAGTCTGGTCGGTAACTTTGGAAAGCTGCAATATCCCAATGAATTTGCTTGTTAGAAAATACAAAAGAGGAAATATTACAAACAATCATTGTAGTTATTGTAGTTAGAGGCTGAGGGAGCTGGGATTGTTTAGTCTGCAGAAGAGAAGAATGAGGGGGGATTTGATAGCTGCTTTCAACTACCTGAAAGGGGGTTCCAAAGAGGATGGCTCTAGACTGTTCTCAATGGTAGCAGATGACAGAACGAGGAGTAATGGTCTCAAGTTGCAATGGGGGAGGTTTAGATTGGATATTAGGAAAAACTTTTTCACTAAGAGGGTGGTGAAACACTGGAATGCGTTACCTAGGGAGGTGGTAGAATCTCCTTCCTTACAGGTTTTTAAGGTCAGGCTTGACAAAGCCCTGGCTGGGATGATTTAACTGGGACTTGGTCCTGCTTTGAGCAGGGGGTTGGACTAGATGACCTTCTGGGGTCCCTTCCAACCCTGATATTCTATGATTCTATGATTCTATTGTAGCAATGAAAACACAAATAGATTCATTGCTGCTATCTGACATTTTCCTCTCAGAAGAGTGTTTTTTTCTATACTTTTTTGTTCAAAAGTGCCTATTATCTATTTGGCAGTGTCTACATTCATTGGGATCTATTTGATTTGCTTGTATTTTGGCTTCAGTTACAATTCATGATTGAGATTTGTCAAAGCCAGCAAGGGTATTTATATACAGAATTCCCAATGAAATTAATGAGTTATGTGGCTAAATCTCCAGCTCGGCTTTGAAAATCATAACCATGATTTTTAATGGATTAAACTTTACGCTTACACAGCATATACCATTTCATATTTCATTCGGAGCCTCTACCTACAGGACACTCCAACTGGGATTGCTTTCCAGAAATTCCACCAAGGTTTCTAGAGTCCACTTGTAACTGTAATTTGCACTGCCGTTGTGATCAGTATAGGTTGACCATATGTCCCGTTTTGGCCAGGACAGTCCCCTTTTTAAGCCCTTTCCTGGATGTCACAATTTCTCTTTCTTTCTTTCTTTCTTTCTTTCTTTCTTTTGTTGCAAAATGGAGCATTCGTCCCATTTGCTCTTGCCAACTGATCATCATTTTGCCCAGAAATGAGGCGCACAGAGGAAAGTGTTGGGGGGGAGGGGCGAGTGATGATGCCAGACACCGGGCTTGGGCTGTCAGCCCCAGCCCCGGGAGGCCTCAAGACTGTCCTGTGTCGGCGGGAGGGAAGGCCTCAGGTGAGCCCCACACTGGGGACGGGGCTTGGGCTGTCGGCCCCACGTAGCAGTGCTTGGGCTTCAGTCCCAGCCCTGGGTGGCAGGGGGAGAGGGCCCTTGGGCAAGCCCCCTGGTGTGTGTGGGGGCCTCAGACTGCCAGTCCCAAGTGGCGGGCTCAGGCGAGCCCCATGCGTGGGAGTTGGGTGTGGGAGTGGGTTTGGCAAGCCCCTTTTGGAAATATGGTCACCCTAGATCAGTGTGGCCTATGCTGAGAATCAAGGAAATATATCAAGCAGAGGTTTGGATAGATGCCAATCCCAAACCAAACTTGAGGCTTTGACTAATTAATCCTCAGCACCCTTGTGATGGGGTTGGTGTTGGATAAGTACTATCTTCATTTTATGAATGGGGAAATTAAAGTACAGAAGTAACTTATCAAGGTCACAGAGTTGGAGTTAATATGGGTGTGACGGGTTCCCCCTGGCGTGCCACCTGGAACTGGGGTACTGCTGAGCCTCTGACCCACCAGCATGGGCTCCTTCTCACACTGTGCTGCTCTGACAAGCTGCAGACACGCTCCTGGTCTTGCTCTTCCACAGGCATACACACAGATAAGGACACACCCAGCTGTAGTTACATGCATGCTCTCTGACCAGCCATTGCATGTAAACCAACAATAGAGAGACTACAGCCAAAATACCCACCAGCTTCCTGGCCTAGGACCCCAGAGCAGTACTATCCTGTCCTGGTCCAAACCCTAACCAGTATGAATTTATTATCCAGTTTGCCTCCCACTCAATGTGGTGAGGAATATGCAACAGCCCCTGCCTCTTGAGCTAAGATTTCCAGGCACTTCACTCCAAACTCACTGGTTTAGATTAAAACATAAAACAAGTTTATTAACTACAAAAATAGATTTTAAGTGATTATAAGTGATAGCAAACAGATCAAAACAGATTACCTAGTAAATAACCAAAACCGCATACTAAGCTTAACATACTAGAAAGATCGAATTTGAATTAACAATCTCTCACCCTAACTGATGATACAAAGGGACTGCAGATTCTTAAGCTAAAAGCTACACTTGCTTTGCAGCTTGGAATCCCCAGGTCTTTCATACACTGGCTAGAAATCCCTTTAGCCTGGGTTCAGCACTTCCCCCAGTTCAATCTTTGTTCCTCAGGTGTTTCCAGGAGTTTTCTCTTGTGGGGAGTGAAGAACTCCAGATGATGGCACTCCCTGCCTTACATAGCTTTAGCATAGGGTAGGAACCCTTTGTTTCAAAACTTAGTTCCCAGACCAGTCTGTGGAAAAATACTTACATCCAAAGTTGGAGGCCAGAGACAAGTGGTCTGGGTCATATGTCCTCTTAGAGTTATAGCAGCCATTGCTTACAGGCTGGCCAAAATGCCCACAGGAAGGTTAAGCTATTCCACAGTCCATTGTCTTTGCTGATGGACTTCTTCATTGTTGTAACTGAAAAGCTGGCTGTGGGTATTTTCCAGAGTAAGCCCATTTGAATTACAAATCCCTAGTCAATATTCAGAACTTCAGATACAAAACTGATGCATGCAAACAAATAGCATAATCATAGTCAGCAAATCATAACCATAACTTTTCCAATGACACCTTCCATGAGCCATCTTGCATAAAATACATCATAATTATGCTATAAACATATCATAATAATATCACTCTGAAGAATATGGGGTGCAATGTCACAATGGGGATAGAATTCAGGACTCCCTGGCTCCAACCATGTGCTCAGTTCATTAGATAAGATAGAGGGGGAAACTATCTCCAACTTTGTCCAACAAACATTTGAGCCATTCCCTAATTTTTGTGGGTTTGGCAGATAGTGTTATGTTGGATCATAATGTTGTGTTGCAAAGCAAATGTCAGTGAATCATGCTGCTGGCCTCTGGAACTTGGGGAAGAGCCTGGGTTTGAGATGGGGGAGGCACCAAAGTAAGAGCTGTATTCTGCCAAAAGATATATTCTGCATATTATTCCTTCTTAAATACTACAGTCACACCCATATCTGAACACATAATATAGTGCTTACAGGTCTGTGCAACCACATTAAAAATGTTGACTGAGACCAGAAATGAGAACTCATGAGTCCTGCAGCTGTTTTGAGAGGGAAATCAACAGGAAAGCTAAAAGCTGGTGGATGCTATCTCTCTCTTTCCCTTCCCAGCTGTTATGCCTATGCTTTATGATAAGTACTCCATTCCAAATTTCTTCAGGATCACCCACTCCTAATCTAGAGAAATCTTTTTGTTTTTTTGGTTTTACTGCAGGAATTGCTTTAAGCTAATGTACAGTATCTCCTCTCCAACCCCCCCCGCGTCCCCGGCCATTTGTTTCTTTATCAGGTCTGATGAGATTATTACATGTCAACCTCAAAGGCCGTTCCAAGTGCACTAGCATCAATATAAGAGCACCCCAGAATGTTGAGCTCTCTCACTAATTAAAAAACACACCAATTTCTTGCAATTTCAAATTCCCTAATTAATCTCATGCTTTCTTAGAGATCTCCTGGGGTATACCATGCTCTGTATGCATGTGTGTATGTAAGGGGAAGGTAGAGAGGCATAGGAGGCCCTGAGATGGAAATCTAATAAATGAAAAGGTCTAACATGATCTGAGATACCAGGCCCATTTATAAGGCCTGGCAAGCTGACTTCATTACCGGCTGCCTCGGGTTATCAGGGGAGACAGTGACAGATCATTTTGTGGGGCCTGGAGGGAGCCAGATCTGTCTGCCTAGAAAAACAAATAAATCCAGGCCTGAGACTGAGGTTAAAAAAGATTTACAAGGCTCACTGATGCATGTGCCCCTCTCAGAGTAGATTTTGGCTGCTAGCCATGGGAAGCTACCCCAACTGTTTCACATATCCTGCAATCTGTAAGGCAAGTAAACTGCTTGCTTCTGATTCCAGGGAGTTTTCCTTTCTTTAGTAGTGTCTCTGAGGACAACAAACCACACATGCACAACAAAAAAGAAGGAGAGTGGGGAGAGTGAGGAGTGTCTTACTGGAAGATCTTATAAAACAAAGCATAAATCTTTTGACGTCTGACCTTTTCACTCCCACGTTTCCAAGGGCAGGTTGAATAAAGCAAAACTCGTCAGGCTGCTGAAAGAGTAATGTCCTTCATTTTGCATAAAACAAAAAGGCAACCTGCTTTTCAAACCAAAGGGGGGGGGGGAAGCCCACAGGGAATTGTTACTGTTTAATAACAAACCACTTGAAACCCACTTGATTTATTAGAAATTAAAATGTATCTCTTGCTCATCAAAAAGCTTTTTATTTAACCTTTAGCCTTTCCTGTCTTTCCTCAGAGGAGAGATTAGTTGCTGATACATTTAGAATTAGTGGAAAAGGGCAAAAGAAAGGTCTAATAATGGTCATCCTCCCTCATATAATTGAAGGTCTCTTCCCCTCCCCGTAGCACCCCCCCCCCCAGGTAATAAAACAGCCACTCAGACAGCAAAATTGCAATGCTTACGATGCTTTAGGGGTTACTTAGAGTTTTATTTAACCCTTTGCTGCTGGTTTATTTTTCTATGTGACCTTCAACCATTTTCCATAAACATTTTGTTATCCTCTATGTGAGATTGTACTCCGCACCACAATTAGCAAGTGATAATAGCTGAACTCACTTGACATGTTCAGCAGTAATTCAGTGGATGAAGCCCCTCATTACAACTATAAAGATGACCCATAGCTTTAGTAAACCCTGAGAAGTACAGGCATTATACCATTTAACTAAGATGGTTACTGCAACTTGAAACCCATACATCTCTATTTATTGCATACTGCTCCTTTCCAGTTTTTGAGATAGCACCCATTTTTCCCCTTAGTGTTGCTGCAGCCTGTTTTGGAGATACATACACAATACTCTTTTTCATGAGTCTTGACCTTTGTTCATTCTTATTTCGAGTATGATAAATTAAGAAGAACAATATTTTAGACTGAAAGGATCTGTTTTGCTCTTAAATATTGACACACATGACTGAAGTGGTTTTTTTTCTTTCTTTTTTTCTTTTTAGTGGATTGATGCTCATGTTTGGTTTTCAGGAGCAAATGGGGGGAGGGTTGGTTGGCATAAAGAGGAAAAAATAGAGGTATGATCTCTGAGAAAGTTATTTCTGCAAAAGAACAACAGATCTTCAAACTCCTTTGGTGAATTATTAGTTATCGTCTTGGTTTTCTTAGGAGTTTTTGTTTTGTTTTGTCTTTTTAACAAGGAAGCTTTAAAGAAACAAAAATAAACAAAAGATAGCTACAGATTCTATGCTCCTTGAGGTAGGGACTGGCTTTTTGTACTATGTTTTAAAAAGCAACTAGCACAGAGATGTCTTTGTCACTGACTGGGGCTTCTAGGCACTACCAAAATACCACTAATAATAATACAGCTGGTATAGAACTGTATTGAAAGACTTGCAGAAAAGTCAGTTGGGTCTCTTTTTGAAAAGGGAAGTGGTCTATTCTCCTTCTTCTCTTCTGCTCCTCCTCCTTCCACTGCTCTAGGCTACTTGCTCCGTTATGGAGCCTGTCTTATGACAGGAATGACACTTCCAAGGCACATATCTTTGGAAATAAAATGCAGAACCACAAATAACAAAATCTTGAGTGTAAGGCGCAAACTCCATCAATTATGATCTGGATAATAGCTAGCAATGTGTTGCTTTTAAAACGCATGCTCTGCAAATCAGAAATTGCTACACTCACCTTTATGCAAAGAGAAAAGGAGGACTTGTGGCACCTTAGAGACTAACACATTTATTTGAGCATAAGCTTCCGTGAGCTACAGCTCACTTCATCGGATGTATTTATGTGCCTCTGCTCTAGAAACAAATTGTGTGCATGTCTCTTGAAAGACTCTTGAAAGAGCTGTGTAATTCCCACCCCCTTATTCCCACACAAATTTTGGAATATGCTCTAGGAACATGGTATAGTGATGTGCTAGTGATCTAACTAAAGGACTTGGAGTTAGGAACTCTGAAATGCAGGATGAAATTTCAAGTGAATAATCTTTCATGCTGAAATTCCTCAGTTTTGGGATTCTCTAACATTGTCTCAATGTCATATTGCAGTCCCAACTAACCTGCAATGTACACCAATAGTCTATTAGGGCCTGAACCAAAACCCATTAAAGTCCATGAGAATATTTCCGCAACGGGCTTTTGGTCTGTCCATTAATGCCTACCTTGGAGTGGCTTATTGTTATATTTCCTAAAATGAGAGCCCTCTTTAACAAATTCCTGTACACAGAATTTATCTAATGAAAGAACAGAAATTTGTCACAGTGACTGAGATCATACATCATACAGCTTATTGTACTATAAGGTAATTTGCATATCTTTAAGTATCTCGAAAAATAATTCAAGTTTGGGTAACTGTATTCCTCCCATCTTAATACCCCTGATATTCCTTTTCCAAATGTGTTTGCTTAAATAAGCATACCTAAAATATATTGTGAAATCCCAAAATAAAACAATACTAATGCTTAGTTGAAATCCTTCAGTCTCCCATTTATGATATCATTTATTAAAATTTAGGAGGAGCAAGAAATACGACCCTCCCTTAAAAGAACAAAAAGACACCTTTCCTCTCCTCTGTCAATGAGGTAATTTGAACTGCTTCAAAGACTACATGGCTTTCAGTGTTTCTTTACCTTCCATGGTATCACATGAGCATGAACCCTGACCGCACATAAAGTCCTATTTAATGGTGTGATAGCATTAAAAAGTCATCCTTGCCAACTATTACCACAAGGTTATCACAGATATTTCCTTTTATAAGTATAGGAGAAAGTGTAGGATATTTCAGATACCACTGTGAACTAAATGATGATTGTTTTAATGATGACTTACAGTTCTCCATTTACTATATCATTTATTTAATCTATATATTTTTAAAAGATTAGCATATTTATTCAGAAAGTGTCTTACACCTTAAATGTTCCTGAATTGTCTCTGAGTTGATAGGTATGTTCCAATCGAATACAACTATGTTTTTTCTTATACCGTTCTGACACAGAAAATGTCAATCTCTTTATCCAGTGCCTCATTCCCTGTAATTTCAATTTTATGCAGAGCTCTTCTTCACTTCCTGTTCTAAACTTGTCTGTCACGTAGTGTTGTTGAGTACTGAACAAGTTGCCACTTCCTGCACCAGATGTGGGTAAATGATGAAGAGGTGAAGTGATATCTTTAGGCTGTATATGTGGAAAGAGAGACAGACACAAACACACACATATTCATACTGTGGGACCATACATTATAAAAGGAGGTAGGGCTATTTATTATTGTTGTTAATAAAATAACTATTTGAGAGGTAATAGAAAGAAGTAGATTAGAAAAGTACATTTAGGAAAATTCAGCCCTACAGTATCTCCTTGTTAACCGTATTGACTTCAATGGAGTTATGCAGATGGGCTACTGAGAGTAAAATTTGACCCTTGAATGGCAGAATAACCCCTAGTAAGTTATAGTAGTTGGAGGCAAGGCACCTAAACAACTTTCAGTGTGTGTATTTCAGGACTGAATGAATCTCCAGAATGTCTTTGTGAAGTCATGTGACACATCACAAATTAGTCATAAACACGCCTCATATTTCTCTCTTTATCACAGCATCCTGTAATAGTGACCATTGCTATTCACTACATAGCTGAGGTTGCTGATGTGCAGATCTTAACTTTTGGTGCCCTATCTGGCTGACTTAAGTGCTTAAGGATAGCACTGGGCCTGGATGGAAATGTACAACTCAAAAAGCCAAAGGGAGGAAAAAAGTCATATACTGAGCCTCACAAAATCAAACAAGATCACAGGGAATTTAGGAGGACTAAGAAATACCACCCTCTCTTAAAAGTAGAAAGAGTGGTCCCCCCCCCCCCCTGACCCCCCCACCCCGGTCCTCCTTTCATAAGGAGTTGTGACTGCTTCTGAGATGGCATGTCTTTTTGTGTCAGTGCCTTCCATAATATCACAAGCATAAATCTGACCACACACGAACTCCTGTTTTATGGTGTGATGGCAGTGATGACTTCTTAATGCTAACTATTACTACAATGTTACAACAGATCTCCTTTTATAAGTATAGGGAGAAAATGTGGTAATCATCATTCAGCACACAGTGATAACTGAGACTTTTTAATGATGACCCCTCTATATGACCTCATATAATGGCATACATTTTTCTGTAGTAGTCTCTGAATTCTTGTGAAAAATGCTTGGTTTTTTGACAAACTTGCAAACTGTTAGGTAGTAATAAACACTGTTGTCATATCTTCAATTAA